>NC_053396.1:212328255-212442217 GCF_905171765.1 Bufo bufo | reverse complement strand
CATGGCCGTAGTGGGTGTGTGCCATGTACGGGCACAGAGAACGAGGAGAGGGTCATTTACAGGCAGTGCTCAGGTCAGGGGGCAGATCAGAAGGGAGATGTTTTTACAAAAACAAGTATTTGGAAAGACCTCTTATGCTTTATGAATATAAGAGCTAAATAATAAACAGTGCGTACATCCCGGAGAACCCCTTCGAATCCGTATAAATCTCATTATAATTGGAAATAAGTCAATAGAAGGAAATGCAGCGAAGAGAAGATGTTTAATAGAACAAGATCATTGATGGCCTGAACCATTGCATGCCAGTGAGCGACGGCAGCCTGGTGTCACTTACCTGAAAGAGTAAATCCATTCTGTGCCGTCTCATTGGGAACTTTGCTTTTATAATCTTTTTCAGCAGTGAAAATCCCCTCAAGGATGAAATCTCTAAAGAACAAACTTGTAAAGGTAAAAAACAATTTCATACTTTTTCTTTGTTATTAACTAGATCATAAAAAGTAAATGAGCCAGATAGCAAACATGGCTATAGATGTAAGGCCAACCATTCTTCTGATCACCCCATACACATGCTTGCTCGGCTCGGCAGATCATGCATGTGTCCAAAATGGGGAGAGGGGAGAAAGCTGGATTCCACTGAGAGCAAAATGATTGGGCAGCTGGTAGTCAACTGCCTGATCCTTACCTCCCTCGACATCTGCTGTTAGGAAAGAGTCAGGAGGCCCCATACTCGCTAGATAGTCATCTGGTCCTGCACCTGAAATTGGTGGGTTCAGAAAAGATGACAAGTATTTCAGGTGTATAGCTAACTTAACCACTTCACATCCGGGCCATTTGCCCCTTTCCTGACCAGGCCTAATTTTGCTAATCTGACATACAGTATGTCACTTTATGTGGTAATAGGAACGCTTATCCAAACCATTCAGAGATTGTTTTCTCGTGACACATTGTACTTCATGATAGTCATAAATTTGAGTCAATATATTTCACCTCTATTTATAAAAAAAATCCCAAATTTACCAACAATTTTGCAAATATTAGCAATTTTCAAAATTTTTATTTCTCTGCTTTTAAAACAGAAAGTGATACCTCATAAAATATTTATTACATATGTCCACTTTATGTTGACATCATTTTGCAAATGTCATTTTATTTTTTTAGGACGTTAGAAGGCTTAGAATTTTAGAAGCAATTCCTAAAATGTTTAAGAAAATTGCCAAAACCCACTTTTTAAGGACCAGTTCAGGTCTAAAGTCACTTTGCGGGGCTTACATAGGGGATACCCCGATAAATGACCCCATTGTAGAAACTACACTTCTCAAGTAACTTAAAACTGATTTTACAAACTTTGTTAACCCTTTAGGTGTTCCACAAGAATTAAAGGAAAATGGAGCTCAGATTTTTAAATTTCACTTTTTTGGCAGATTTTCCATTTTAATCAATTTTTTTCTTTAACACATCGAGGGTTAACAGCCAAACAAAACTCAATATTTATTATGATCATGACTAAGAGCCTGCCGGCTCGAAACATGTCGGTCTGACGGGAGGTGTTGGGAGACTGTCCACTGCACTGTATGTACCTTATGGATATGAAATAAAGACTATGCAAGATTTTAATTCAACCACGTGCTGGAAATTTCTCATCTGTTGAAGTTTGTCAATATTTATTACCCTAATTCTGCGGTCTACAGAAACACACACATGTGGTCGTAAACTGATGTAAGGGCACACGGCAGGGCGCAGAAGAAAAGGTGCGCCATATGTTTTTTGGAAGGCAGATTTTGCTGAACTGTTTTTTAGATGCGATGTCCTATTTGAAGCCCCCCTGATGCACCCTTACAGTAAAAACTCCCAAAAAGTGACCCCATATTGGAAAATAGGGGATAAGATGCCAGTTTTATTGGTACTATTTTTGGGTACATATGGTTTTTTGATCATTCATTATAACACTTTATGGGGCAAGGTGACCAAAAAATTGTTTGTATTTATTTATTTTTACAGCGTTCACCTGAGGGGTTAGGCCATGTGACATTTTTATAGAGCAGATAGTTACGGACGTGGCGATACCTAAAATGTATACTTTTTCTTATTTATTTAAGTTTTACACAATAATAGCATTTTTGAAACCAAAAAAATGATGTTTTGGTGCCTCCATAGTCTGAGAGCCATAGCTTTTTTATTTTTTGACCTATTGTCTTAGTTAGGATCTCATTTTTTGCGGGATGAGGCGACAGTTTGATTGGTACTATTTTTGGGGGCATACACCTTTTTGATCGCTCGGTGTTGCACTTTATGTGATGTTAGGTGACCAAAAATTGCTTTTTTAGCACAGTTTTTATGTTTATTTTTTTACGATGTTCACCCGAGGGGTTAGGTCATGTGATATTTTTATATAGCTGGTTGTTACGGACACGGCTATACCTAATATGTATACTTTTTTAAAAATTTCACTTTAACACAATAATAGCATTTTTTAAACAAAAAAATGATGTTTTAATGTGTCCATGTTCTGAGAGCTATATTTTTTTTTTTTTAAGCTATTTTCTTATGTAGGGGCTCATTTTTTTGTGGGATGAGATGACGGTTTTATTGTTACCATTTTGTGGGACATACGCCTTTTTGATCACTTGGTGTTGCACTTTTTGTGATGTAAGGTGACAAAAATGGCTCTTTTTTTTACACAGTTTTTATTTTTTTATGGTGTTCACCTGAGGGGTTAAGTCATGTGATATTTTTATAGAGCTGGTTGTTACGGACGCAGCTATACCTAATATGTATACTTTTTTTTATATTTATTTCACTCTAATACAATAATAGCAGTTTTGAAACAAAAAAATGATGTTTTAATGTGTCCATGTTCTGAGAGCTATAGTTTTTTTTATTTTTGAGCGATTTTCTTATGTAGGGACTTTTTGATCACCTGGTGTTGCACTTCTTGCAATGTAAGGTGAGAAAAATGGCTTTTTTTGACTTTTAAAAAAAAAATGTTATGGTGTTTATCGGACTGGGTGGATCATGTGATATATTTATAGAGCTGACTGTCACGAACGCAGCAATACCAATATGTCTATTTTATTTTATTTTTTCTATTTTAAAATTTTTTTTTATTCCTTACTTGGGGAATTTTTTTTTTTTTACATGTGGGAAGGAAAACTTAAAAAAAAGTTTTCACATGTAAAAAAAAAAATAAGTAAGCAAGTAAGGAATAATAATAATTTTTATTTTAACACTTTATTTTTTTATTTTTCATTTTTCACTTTGTGTCCCCCATAAGGTCGTACAAGACCTCTGGGGGACATTTAACTTAACTTTTCACCATTGATTTCTCCTGTAACTGGGACTGACGTAGTAGCCCCAGTTACAGGGGAAATACACCCCCCAGAGAGGCTGTACAGAACTATACTGTGCTGTACAGCCTCAGTGCAGGGCTGATCGAGGTCTGTGAAAGACCCGACAGCTCCTGCTCTCTCCGGCCAGAACAGGTGAGCATACATAGCGCTCGGTGAGCATGCAGCTTCGATCTCTAAATGGACGTTCAGAAATGTCCATTCAGAGATAGAGATCCACCTCCCGGACGTTTATAGTCAACGGGCGGACGGGAGGTGGTTAAAGTCTTAAAGGGAACCTGTCATCGGGATTTTGGGTATAGAACTGAGGACATGGGTTGCTAAATGGCCACTGGCACATCCGCAATATCCAGTCCCCATAGCTCTGTGTGCTTTTATTGTGTAAAAAGACCGACTTGATACATATGCAGACATCCCAACCTGCAAAAACTCATTTCAGGGAGGTGTACGTCTCATTTCAAGGAGGTTTTCTTTCACAAACTTTTTATTACATTTTCCAGACATATGCAGTATCTGCACACTTTGCTCTATGCTGTGGAGGACTGGGCTCATTACCCTGCCCCAAATTATCATATTTATGTATATGATTAAAGGGGTTCTGTCCCCACCTATAAGCCCTGTGAGCTAAACATCTGCTCATGTCCAGGGCAGCATTCTGATTTCTAAGGTGGCCTTATAAAAGCTATTTGTGGCTTTATCGTGCGGAAAAACAGGTTTTACTAACCTGTCAATCATTGAATTAAGGTGCCCAAGCAGGGGAGGTCTGTGGATGCATGGTGCCCGGCCGCACGCATCGCCGTTCGTGCCTAGCGCCGCCTTCTACTCCTCAGTGCCGCCTCTTCCTCCATCCCCCTCCTCCCGCTCTGAGATCCTGCGCGTGCGCACAGGCTCAGCCTGATGCGCCGTTGCGGACTGCTGGCATCGGCTTCTTCTTGCACTGTGCGCACGCGCCGAGAAGGGGACACTGCTACAGGTTGCCGGAAAGGTTTACTGCGAGTAAACTAGAGATGGGAAGTTCGGATCTTTCACATGAATAGGTTCATTCGCTGAGCTGACAAGAAGCAAGTGAACCGAAGCTTAGGTTGCGCAATGCGCATGCGCGGATGCTTTGATTTACTTGCTGACTCGCTGAGTCGGCTCTTGGTCTGAGTCACGAAGTTTATTCTTTAAAACCCTGTGTGTAATTATCTACCCCACTGTAGGAAAAAAACAAGCATCCGGGGGGGGGGGGGGGGGGGGGGGGGGGGGGGGTGGCGGTGGTGAATTTAACACTGGGGTAAATAATATAATTAAAATGGAGGGTTAAATGTGTAAATGTATTTAAAAAAAATACATCTCTCTCAATAGTTCTATAGCTACTGAATGAGACAAAAGAAGGGATGCCTTTAACATATAGATCTCCTTGAGAAGCCAATTTGACCCTAAAGGGTTAATTCAACCTGTAATCTATACTCGGTGTCCTGTCACTTCTCTTATCTCTCTGCTCTGCTATCAGTAAACCTTGGGGTGTTTTTCACGGATCCGTTGTTCCATTTTTTGTTTCCGGTGTGATTCCATTTTTGTTCCGTTTTTCCGTTCCGTTTTTCCGTATGGCATATACAGTATACAGTAATTACATAGATAAAATTGGGCTGGGCATAACATTTTCAATAGATGGTTCAGCAAAAAACGGAACGGAAACGGAAGACATACGGATGCATTTCCGTATGTGTTCCATTTTTCTTGCGGACCCATTAACTTGAATGGAGCCACGGAACGTGATTTGCGGGCAATAATAGGACATGTTCTATGTTAAAACGGAACGGAAAAACAGAAATACGGAAACGGAATGCATACGGAGTATATTCCGTTTTTTTTGAGGAACCATTGAAATGAATGGTTCCGTATACGGACCGTATACGGAACGCAAAAAACGGCCAGTAAACGGGGAAAAAAAACGGCCGTGTGCAGCAGGCCTAATAGCGGGAGACTCCCTGAACGTCCGGGAGACTTGAGATCCCTGCATATGCAAATTAACATAAAAGAGTCATATCTTACTTGTGTGACCAGAGAAGAGTCATATTTTCAAGCTCTGACTCAGCTCAGGTTAATTTGCATATGTATCAAATCGGTTTTTATACACAATAAAAGCACACAGAGCTATGGGGACTGGGTATTGCAGATGTGCTAGCGGCCATCTAGCAACCCATGTCTTTAGCTCTATATCCAAAATCCTGGTGACAGGTTCCCTTTAAAGGCTAACTTATTCCTTATTCCCATCACATACAATGGGGGCATATCGCTAGGAAATGCCCCCATTGTCTGATAGGTGCGAGTCCCACCTCTGGGACCCGCACCTACAACGAGAACGGAGTGGGGAGAGCTGTGGCTGGAGGACTCCGGATTTCCCGGGTTCCGTCCACCACCAAACGCTGCTCCCCGCTGCTCCCATAGAATTGAATGGGAGCGCACCGCACATTCATTTCTATGGGGCAGACGGAAATAACCTATTTTCGGCAGCTCCATAGAAATGAATGGAGGGCGGCTGCACATGTGCAGTGCGCCCTCCATTTATTTCCCCGTTCTATTCTCATTGTAGGAGAGGTGGGATCTGCACCTATCAGACAATAGGGGGCATATCCTAGAGATTAGCCCCCATTGTCTGAGATGGCAAAACCCATTTAAAGGGGTTCTCCGGAAATAATTAATTTTTAGCAGTGGCGTATATATAGAAGTAAGGGCCCCATAGCAAGGATCAAACCAGGCCCCCCACACAGGACAGAAGGGTTTCTGCCAAACCCTTTTCAGTGACCCGTGGGCCATTTTTTCCACTGCCTCATTTGCTAAAAGTCGTTCCTTTAGATTTAGAGGGTAGAATCCTGAAAAAGTTTTAACCTCCAGTAGAAGAGGAGATAATCCCAACTAAGACTGGGACCCCTCTTGCCCTGGGCCCAATAGCAGTCGCATGGTCTGTCGCTATGGTAGTTACGCCACCTGCTTTTTAGCAAGTGCCTGCAGCCTGGCTTTAGCAGTGACGTGCTGCTTGTGGCCATGTCACCGCTGAAGCCAGTCATTCACTGCACCATGCCTATGCAGCACTGGAATGTGGACATAGCAGAGAACTAGCACTGTCATGGAGAGGGTGCGGCAATTAAAAAAAGAGCTGAGAATCGAGGTGTAACGGCAACGCCCCTTGAGGGGTGTAATATACTTATAATATACTTTCTAACATAGAAGTATATTATAGTGCATTTGTATTGTGCAGCAGTTGTGTGCGGTTCTGCTGCGATACTGCAGCCACACAGTGCTAAACGCTAATGGAACAAATAATTTCTACTGGTGTGATATACCAGTTGCCCCCCAAAAAAACTGATTGAAGCAGGGGTGTTATATACTAATAATATACTCTCTATATAGTGCATTTAGGTAGTGCAGCATTTGTTAGCGGTTTTGCTGCGTTACCTCATCTACACAGAGTGAAAAACACTATTTGAAGAAATAATTTCTACTGGTGTGATTTACCAGTTGCCCCCCCCAAAAAACTATTTGAAGCGGGGTGTGATATACCTTCTTCCACAAATATTGCTCTTCTATAGGGACTTTTGTCACAGGGTCATTTTGAAAATGACAGGCAGAGGAAGAGGCAGGCCGTTCCGCAGGGGTGGTAGGGGTCGGGCAGGTGCACCAGGCCGGAGCCTAAGTGGGAAGTTGGAGAAGGTGCGTGCGAGTATGTCAAAGGACGCACCAGACTTGGTTGAGTGGCTCACTCAGCCTTCCACTTCTGCACCCTCCTCATCCTCACTCTGACGACAGTACCCAGATAGGGGCCTTCATGCTCCAGTGTTTGAAGAGGGACCCTCGTATAAAAAGCATAAAGGGCAAGGACCAGTACTGGGTGGCAACGTACTTAGACCCCCGGTACAAACACAAAATGGCGGAAATGTTACCACCATTACAGAGGGCTGTCAGAATCCAGCACTTCGAGGTCTTGCTTCGAGAAATGCTGCATTCTGCTTCTGCGGGCGCTGGCAGAGGAATTTCCACTCACAGAGAAACAGTTGTGGGTACCAATCCAACAGCGCATGCAAGAAAAGGGCGGTTTGAAGATGTGTTAGTGATGTCGGATATGAGATCATTCTTGCAGCCAACCCATCGACAGCCGCCCTCCAGATCCAGCCTCAGGGAATGCCTAGACCGACAGGTGTCCGACTACATCGGGTTAACGGTAGAGATGTCCCAAACTATTCGCCAGCGAACAGTTACCTGCGAACATAGCTTGTTCACGTTCGCCGCGGCGGGCGAACATATGCGATGTTCGGTCCGCCCCCTATACATCATCATTGAGCAAACTTTGACCCTGTACCTCACAGTCAGCAGACACATTCCAGCCAATCAGCATAACCTCCCTCCCAGACCCTCCCACCTCCTATCAAAAAGCAAGGACAGCATCCATCTTAGATTCATTCTGAAGCTGCAGTGTCACAAATTTGACTAAGTTGTAATCGCAATGCGATTAATACAGGTTGTGGTCCTGGCTACGTTGGGAAACAGAGTGGATGAACCAAGTGGGGAGGAATGACTTGACTGTCAACTATAGATGGCTGAGATGTGCCGGAAGCCATGGCCGTGTGCGAGCTAAATGAGGGGCATGCCTGATGGTGAGAGAGGTGAAGAAGGGGAAGGGTGGGAGGGGTGAGAGCGCGGCGTCCATGATGGGAGAGCGAGGCGGCGCTAAATAGGCCTCCTTCACCCCTCCCACAAACACAGGCTGAGCTTCAGCCTTGACTACTTATATTAATCGCATTGCGAATTCAATTTATTAGAGCTGGGTTCCTAATGGTTGTATTGCTAGAATATAACGAAGATTGAGAATATAGTGCTATATTCGTTATATTCGTCAATTCTAGCAACACAACCATTAGGAACTCAGATGTAAGTTGTAATCGCAATGCGATTAAGGCTGAGTTCACACGGGCGAGATTTCCGCGTAGGTACAATGCGTGAGGTGAACGTCAGATCACATGGTCCAATCACATGAACGTCAGATCACATGGTCCAATCACATGGTCCATCACCACAGTGATGGACCATGTGATTGGACCATGTGATCTGACGTCACCACAGGTCCTTTAGCCGGCAGCTCATGATTAAAGAAGTAAGAAGAGACCGGCAGCTACGCGATCAAGAGGAGAAAGTGAGTTAAATATTTTTTATTTTTTAACCCTCAATTGACCACCTACTAAGCATTCTGTATTAAAGAATGCTAATATTTTCCCTTATAACCATGTTATAAGGGAAAATAATAACATCTACACAACACCGAACCCAAACCTGAACTTCTGTGAAGAAGTTCGGGTCTGGGTACCACAGTCAGTTTTTTATCACGCGCGTGCAAAACGCATTGCACCCGCGCAATAAAAACGGAACAACGGAACACAATCGGACACGCTCGTGTGAACTCAGCCTAATACAGGTTATATTAATCGCATTGCGAATTCAACTTAGAGCTGGGTTCCTAATAGTTGTATTGCTAGAATATAACGAAGATTGGGAATATAGTGCTATATTCGTTATATTCGTCAATTCTAGCAATACAACCATTAGGAACTAATGCAGGTTATATTAATCGCATTGCGAATTCAACTTACCACACTCTGCTTCAACTACGTAATTTTCCATGGGAGTTTTGCCATGGATCCCCCTCCGGCATGCCACAGTCCAGGTGTTAGTCCCCTTGAAACAACTTTTCCATCACTATTGTGGCCAGAAAAAGTCCCTGTGGGTTTTAAAATTTGCCTGCCTATTGAAGTCTATGGCGGTTCACCCGGTTCGCCCGTTCGCGAACATTTGCAAAAATTCGCGTTCGCCGCCTTTTATGTCCGTTGAATGCCTAATTTTTGGGGCCTGTACTGGCCGACAGTTGCATATTTATCCTTTGACCGCCTAATGTACCTCCAGCCTCAAAATCCAAGGTTCTTTGAGGTCAGGTAATGCCTATTGCCTAATTTTTGGGGCCTGTACTGGCCGACAGTTACATATTTATCCTGTTACCGCCTAATGTACCTCCAGCCACAGAATCCAAAGTTCTTTGCTGTCAGGTGAATGCCTATTGGCTAATTTTTGGGTCCTGTACTGGTCGACAGTTACATTTTTATACTGTGACCGCCTAATGTACCTCCAGCCACAGAATCCAAAGTTCATTGTGCCCTCTTACCACACCCTGTGCAGTTCCCTAGTCATTCCCTGTAGTGTGCCCTCTTATACTCTTTTATCCGGTCACGGTATGGCGGTGTTATCTGGTCACTGTGCAGAGGTGTTATCCGGTCAATGTATGGCGGTGGTATCCAATATCTGGATGGCTATAACTGTATCCCTTTCCCTGCCCACGCTATCCTTTTTTAGACCTGGCATGAGCGGGAAAAATATGCAGGTTGCGGTGCTAAGGACCTTTGCGCCACAATCTGTGTCAGAAATACGCCTAACATAGACGTATTTCTATATAATAAATGATCACCTAATTGTATTATCATTTGGGGGTAGCGCTAATATCTTTATATTATATAGATTCTAGTGTATTATACTGTGCCCTGTATTTCCCAGTAGAAAATGATCCTCACACAGTCCTCATCCCTGACCACCAGAACCAGGTAGCGCTCTGTCAGTACATGGCGGCCTCCCCTCTCCGCCACGCCGCTCCGCTGTGTACTGGTGCTTATTCTGACACTAGGGCTGGGTTCACATCCTATTTTTGCCATCCATTTAATTCATCCCAAAAATGGATGCGTTAACAGATGCCTCAGACTGATGCTGTACACCGTACAGTTCCATGGTAGAAAAAAAATGTACGTTAACGTATGCATTTTTTTTAATAGACTCTGCAGGATACAAAAACGTGGAGTGCTGCACATTTGTATACATCAAACCGATAGGAAATAAAAAATTTCTAGGCTCCAGCAGGACACATTTTTGAGAGTTTCCCTTTAAGACGTATAAAAATGGCCCCTGATTAAAATACATATTTGGTTTGGGAATTTTTGCCAGTGATCCCCCTCTGATATGTCACTGTCCATGTTGTGGGACTATTTGTGTTCTTCTAGTAAGTGTTTGCTGGCTGCAAATATGAGCTGAAGGTTTTTCAGGTTCTCTTGCCATTAAAGTGAATGGTGCCCGCTGCGAACTTGCGGTTCGCGAACATTTGAACTCGTTCGCGCAATCGCAACTGTCCCTGCCGATGTTCGTCTATCATTATAGATGACTATTGCAATGCACTGTATTGCCATCAGGCCCACACAGCTACATTGGGGGGAAAATAAAAAAGTTATGGACTTTAGTATATGACAATGCAAAATATTCATTTTTAACACAAAAGTGATTTTATGCTGAAAAAGTAGTAAAGCATAAAAAAACTTTTTAAATTTGGTATCACCATAACTGTATCAACCCACAGAATAAAATTATCATATCATATTTACTGCAAGTGGAACTTCATAAAAATAAAAAACACTGACAGAATTCAACATTTTTTGCCATTTCACCTCCACAAAAAATGGTATAAAAAGTGATCAAAAAGACATATGTACCCCAAAATGATACCAATAAAAACTACAGCCCATCCCACAAAAAACAAGCCCTCATACAGCTACAGAGGTGAATTATTTTTTTTAATGGGCCCTAAAAACAATTTCTGCAAATTGCATGTTAGAAAATCCCAATGCCGCTCCTTCCCTTTTGGGGGCTGCCGTGACCCCAAACAACGGATTACAACCACATATATGGTGTTGCCGTAATAATGCATAACAAATTGTGGGGTGCATTTTCTCCTGTTACCCCTTGTGAAAATGAAAAATGTGGGGCTAAAGCAACATTATATTGGAAATAAAAGTTAATTTTTCATTTTCACAGCCATTTGTTTCTAACTTCTATGAAATGCTTTCTGTGTCAAAGCATTCACTTCAGCACTAGATGTATTCCTTGAGTGGGGTAGTTTTCAAAATGTAGTTACTTTTTGGGGTTTTCTTTCTAGGGGTACCTCAGGGTCTCTTCAAATGTGACATGGAACCCGAAAACCATTCCAGCAAAATCTGTCCTCCGTTAACAATATGGCGCTCCTTTCCTTCTGCACCATGTTGTGTGCCCATACAGCAGGTTATGACCACATATGGTGTATTTCTGTAAACTGCAGAATCAGGGTAATAAATAAAATTAGATTTTTTTGGCTGTTAACCCTTGCTGTGTTACAGGAAAAATGGATTTAAATGGAAAATCTGCACACAAGAAATGAAATGTAAAAATTTCCCCTCCATTTTGCTTCAATTCTTGTGGAACACCTAAAGGGTTAATAAAGTTTGTAAACTCAGTTTTAATTAACTTGTGGGGTGTAGTTTCTAAAATGGGGTCATTTATGGGTGGTTTATACTATGTGGGCCCTACAAAGTGACTCCATAACTGAATTGATCCTTAAAAAAGTGGGTTTTGGAAATTTTCTTAAAAATTTGCTTCTAAGCTTCTAAGCCTTCGAACTTCCTAAAAAATAAAATTACATTTACAAAATATGGCAACATAAAGTATACATATGGGAAATGTAAAGTAATGACTATTTTATGAAGTATCACTCTCCATCTTAAAAGAAGAGAAATTCTAATTTTGAAAATAGCGAAGTTTTCCAAATTTTCTGCAAATTTAGAATTTTTTTATGCATAAAGGTAAAACGTATCAACTCAAATTCACCACTAACATGAAGTATGATGTGTCACGAAAAAACATCTCAGAATGGCTTGGATAAGTAAAAGCGTTCCAAAGTTTTTACCAGATAAACTGACACATGTTGGATTTGAAAAATGGGGCTTCGGCATTTGGTCCAAACTGGCTGTTGTTTGAAGGGGTTAATGGTTTCTGATATTGCCTTAGGGCTGGTCTGGACACTGCTCATCTTGCAGGAGCGCACGGCATTATACTGATTTATAATGCTATGTGTCTCTGCTTGACTTTCCTTTCACAGAATTAGGCCTCTTGCACACTCTTGCAATTTGCAGTCCTGAATGCACAGGCAACGTCCGTGCGGCGGCCGGGACGGATCGAGACCCATTCAACTTGAATGGGTCCGTGATCTGTCCGCAACGCAAAAAAAAGAACAAGTTCTATTTTTTTGCGGTGCGGCGGCAGGGACAGAAACACCCCGAAAGCACTCCTTAGTGCTTCCGTGGGGTTCCGATCCGTGCTTCCGTTCCGCATCTCCGTGATTGCGGACCCATTCAAGTAAATGGGTCCACATCCGTTATGCGGAAGGCACCCGCCATACACATTGTTCGTGTGCAAGAGGCCTTATACTGACATAAAGATGATTCTGTAGAAGTAAGGTTATACAGAGGCACATAGAATTATAAATCAGTATAATGCGCTCCTGCAAGACGAGCAGTGTCCAAAATGGAGGATCATGCTCAGACATTGAGCGTGATTTCATGACTGCAAGCGCTCGTGTGAAACAGCCCTTATACAGGGAGTGCAGAATTATTAGGCAAGTTGTATTTTTGAGGAATAATTTTATTATTGAACAACAACCATGTTCTCAATGAACCCAAAAAACTCATTAATATCAAAGCTGAATATTTTTGGAAGTAGTTTTTAGTTTGTTTTTAGTTTTAGCTATTTTAGGGGGATATCTGTGTGTGCAGGTGACTATTACTGTGCATAATTATTAGGCAACTTAACAAAAAACAAATATATACCCATTTCAATTATTTAGTTTTACCAGTGAAACCAATATAACATCTCAACATTCACAAATATACATTTCTGACATTCAAAAACAAAACAAAAACAAATCAGTGACCAATATAGCCACCTTTCTTTGCAAGGACACTCAAAAGCCTGCCATCCATGGATTCTGTCAGTGTTTTGATCTGTTCACCATCAACATTGCGTGCAGCAGCAACCACAGCCTCCCAGACACTGTTCAGAGAGGTGTACTGTTTTCCCTCCTTGTAAATCTCACATTTGATGATGGACCACAGGTTCTCAATGGGGTTCAGATCAGGTGAACAAGGAGGCCATGTCATTAGATTTTCTTCTTTTATACCCTTTCTTGCCAGCCACGCTGTGGAGTACTTGGACGCGTGTGATGGAGCATTGTCCTGCATGAAAATCATGTTTTTCTTGAAGGATGCAGACTTCTTCCTGTACCACTGCTTGAAGAAGGTGTCTTCCAGAAACTGGCAGTAGGACTGGGAGTTGAGCTTGACTCCATCCTCAACCCGAAAAGGCCCCACAAGCTCATCTTTGATGATACCAGCCCAAACCAGTACTCCACCTCCACCTTGCTGGCGTCTGAGTCGGACTGGAGCTCTCTGCCCTTTACCAATCCAGCCACGGGCCCATCCATCTGGCCCATCAAGACTCACTCTCATTTCATCAGTCCATAAAACCTTAGAAAAATAAGTCTTGAGATATTTCTTGGCCCAGTCTTGACGTTTCAGCTTGTGTGTCTTGTTCAGTGGTGGTCGTCTTTCAGCCTTTCTTACCTTGGCCATGTCTCTGAGTATTGCACACCTTGTGCTTTTGGGCACTCCAGTGATGTTGCAGCTCTGAAATATGGCCAAACTGGTGGCAAGTGGCATCTTGGCAGCTGCACGCTTGACTTTTCTCAGTTCATGGGCAGTTATTTTGCGCCTTGGTTTTTCCACACGCTTCTTGCGACCCTGTTGACTATTTTGAATGAAACGCTTGATTGTTCGATGATCACGCTTCAGAAGCTTTGCAATTTTAAGAGTGCTGCATCCCTCTGCAAGATATCTCACTATTTTTGACTTTTCTGAGCCTGTCAAGTCCTTCTTTTGACCCATTTTGCCAAAGGAAAGGAAGTTGCCTAATAATTATGCACACCTAATATAGGGTGTTGATGTCATTAGACCACACCCCTTCTCATTACAGAGATGCACATCACCTAATATGCTTAATTGGTAGTAGGCTTTCGAGCCTATACAGCTTGGAGTAAGACAACATGCATAAAGAGGATGATGTGGTCAAAATACTCATTTGCCTAATAATTCTGCACGCAGTGTAGTCCTGATTTCAATCTGAGACATCAGAAATGTTTCTTTTCCGGACAATGACATATTCCCTTACGTCCTACCAGCAGCACAGATGGGGTTAACCACCCCCCGTGGACTGGTAGGACTGGCGGATTGTTTAATGAGCCCAAGCATAATCACTCAATTAACAATTAAGTATCCCCTTAAAAGGAGGGAGTCAACCCCCAGCCCACTGTGTTTTTTTCTGTCCTCCCGGACAGGTGGACTAGGTGGTTGATCCCCCCTTTCTCTGAAAGCGCGGGGATCCTTCTTTTCATTGGGTAACGCAGTTGCCCCTTTTTTTCTTAGGTACCTCGTTTGTTGGCTGGCAGCTTATTTGCTGCCAGGCCCCGCGCTGTTGCGCCTGGCTGAGGTAGGTTGGTGGCGTCCTGGTTCCAGATTTTCAGTCCCTGGGCGCCGCCATCTTCTGGAAGTGACGTGGGGATTCTCTGTTGCGTCACTTCCAGGTATTTCATTCGACGCGATTTTTATTCATTTTTTTCGCATGTTTCCTCCTGTTGGAGGATTTTCAGTGACCTTTGCTTCTATAGGGATTTTTAGTTAAATCTATAGATTTTCCCTCTGGGACAGGGAAGGGCCGGTTGGCTGTGCCCTCCCCTTCCCCTATTTAAGGAAGCAGTGTGCACCAGTTCGGTCTCTGGTTGCACATGATTTTCAAGCTAGCTACCAGAGTCCTGAAGTTGGTGTTGTTTTTTCTACCTTTCTCGCTGAGATAGGCAATTTACAAATGTTTTATTTGTCCTTTTTTTCCCGCAGTGATGTCGTCTCCGCGGGATTCGGAAGGCAGGAAAGTGAGTTCCAAGAGGAAGCATCTAGCCTGCTATGATTGTAGCGCCCTGCTGGAGGTCAGCTGTCCCTACTCCAGATGTGACAGCTTTCGTTCGAGGGTTCAGCCCTCTAGTGAACCTACGATGCAGGAGATGTATCAGTGGGTGAAGACTTATGTGGATCGCTCTATTAAGGGAGTCATAGGCCTGCTGGATGAAAGGCTTCCTATGCCTGCCCAGGCCCTTATGGAGACCTCTGTCCCGGTGGAGAGACCTTCTGTGGTCTCCTTAGGTTCTTCCTCCTTGGATGAGGAGGAGCTGACGTTGTGTTTTTTTTCCCCTGAAAAGACACAGAAATTGCTCAAGTCCATCAGGTCGGGGGACCATGATGTTGACCCTGGGGAGCCTTCCGATCCCACTAGTCGGGCACCTCATGTCTTCAAAGCGGATGAGACCCTCCTCTCTGTCATGCATACAGAGTGGAAAAAAATGGAGAAAGGTCCGGTTTTAATAAAGAAGTTTAAATCCATGTTCCCGATAGCTAAACCCTTGGTGGATTCATGGGGGTTCATTCCCAAGGTGGACATGGCTATTGCCAAGTTGTCCAAGCACACTCTGGTCCCTGCAGACAATGGGTCTAGTCTGCAGGATCCCCTTGACAGGAGAGCAGAGTGCACCCTAAGACGGGGTTATACGGCAGCTGCGGCTTCCGCTTCCACAGCCATGGCGGCTTCTGAGGTCTCTACTTTCCTCCGGTCTCGCCTGAATCAAATCCAAGCTGACGTGGACCAGAGAGTTTCCCGGGATGACATACTGGCTGCCTTCAAGACCATCAACCTAGCTACGGACTTTTTGTGCGATACCGCACAGCTCCAGTTGAAGCTAGCGGCCAAATCCATGGCCCTGGTGTCGGCGGCCCGTAGGCCTTTATGGCTTAAGCCTTGGGTCGCTGACAATTCCTTAAAATATAGCTTATGTGGCCTTCCATTTGAGCCCAACCGTTTGTTCGGTTCGGAGCTGGATAAAATCATGGAGGGACTTTCAGACAAGAAGGGGAAGAGCCTTCCCCAGCAGTCCTTTCGAGGGCGGGGCAGACAAGAGGTAGGTCTGGCCAGCAAGCAAGGTCTCGAAGGGACTGGAGAGCGCAGCAAAGGGGTTCGAGGCGCTCTCGTGGAGGAGCCAAAGATGGAAAATCCACCTCCTGACTACAGGCCTCTTCGAGGCTCTTGGATAAGTCCAGTTACTCCTGCCTTTCTGCCAGTAAGCTTCCCCATTCCTATGTTTTCATGTACCTGTCGGGGGTCGTCTCTCCCACTTCAGTGAAGAGTTTATCCGAGAGATCTTGGATCCCTGGGCCAACCTTCTACAAGCTACCAGGCAGGCGATTCTGGAGTCCTACATTCAGGACTACATCTGCAAGGGGGCTCTGGAGGATGTTCCGGCAGGAGAACGGGGCCTAGGGATCCATTCACCAGTTTTTCTGGTTCCTAAAGCTCAGGAGATCTCCGGATGATTATCGATCTGAGGTATTTCAATCGGTTCATAAGGAAGGTGAAGTTTCCTATGGAAACTGTCAGGTCAGTAGTTTACGTCCTCAATCCTGGGGACGTGAAGGCAACCCTGGACCTCAAGGATGCATATCTGCACATCCCGATTCATCCTGCTTCCAGGATCGCGGTCCAGGTTTCCGGGGTCGTCAGGCATCTTCAGTTTGTTGCCCTTCCCTTTAGCATTTTTTCTGCCCCTAAAACTTTTACCAAGGTGGTGGTTTCTGTGGTGGCGGCTTTGAGACTTCAAGGACTGACCATCATTCCTTATCTGGACGACTGGCTTTTGAAAGCCTCTTCTCTAGCGGTCCTAACTCAACATCTTCAGGTAGCAATCTCCTTTCTGTTCCGCCTAGGTTGGATCGTCAACTGGCAGCAATCGAATGTGAGCCCGTCGACTTCAGTAAGATATTTACGCTTCATAATCAACTCCGCTGGGATGTCTCTCCAGTTGACCCCAGAAAGAAGATCCCGGATTCAGAACACGGCAGAATTCTTTTCCGTTCCCCGCAAGTCCCAATCCAGTCTCTCATGAAGATGTTGGGGCTCATGTCAGCATCTGCGGGAGCAGTCTCTTGGGCTCTATGGCACCTCCGTCCTCTACAGTCAGAGGTCCTCTCCAAATGGGATGGCAGCCCAGCCGGGCTAAACTCCCTGTGCTCCCTGTCTTGGCAAACTCGATATTCCCTCAGATGGTGGTGCCATCTTTTAGACAGGAATTCTATGACCCAGCCAACCTGGATCATATTGACTACGGATGCGTCCCAAGTAGGCTGGGGCAAAGCGTCCCAAGTAGATTCGGGGCAAAGCGGTGAAAGTCCAGTCAGACAATATGACTGTGGTACTTTACATAAACAAGCAGGGAGGCACAATATCACTTCCCCTCCTATGAGAGATCGGGGTGATTCTGGATTGGGCAGAGTCGAACCTTTCCCACTTATCTGCGATCCACATTCGAGACTCCCTCAATATGATAGCGGATCGGCTGAGCCGTGGTCTTCCGGCGGTGAAGTGGTCTTTACATCCGGGGATATTCAAGCAGATAGTCCTCAAGTGTGGTATGCCAGAGGTGGATCTCATGGCAACAAGTTTCAACACCAAGGTGGAGAGGTTTTGCTCCCTTTACAGGGAGGACAACCCCCTGGCGATAGATGCTCTGTCAATATCCTAGAGGTTCAGGCTGGCTTAGATCTTCCCTCCGTTTTCCATGATTCCGAGGGTATTGATGAAAATCCGTCAGGATCAGGCCTCAGTAATAGCCATCATACAGTTTTGGCTGAAGAGATCCTGGTTTACCTTGCTCACCCAGATGAGTCAAAGACAATATTGGAGGCTCCCCCCGCAGCAGACCCTGGTGTCGTGGGACACTCACCTCTGCTCAGATCTGCACAGATTCAACCTGACAGCCTGGAGGTTGATCAGTCCCTTCCCGGAGTAGAAGAGCTTTTAGAGTCGGTCCTGAGAACGCTGTCTCCTTCTAGAGAACACTCTACCAAGAGAGCCTACTCTCGTATTATGAGGATATTCTCATCCTGGTGTACCTTAAAGGAGGTGGCGTCTGCAGATCCGCCCCTCTCTGCTATCCTTCAGTTCCTGCAAGACGGCCTTGAGAGAGGCCTTGCCCCTTCTACTCTGAGGGTTCAAGATTCAGCCATCTCAGCTTGCCTTAACTGGCCTTTTTCTCAGGACCCGCTTATCACGGTTACTTAAAGGAGCTGAAATATTAAAGCCTACAGTACTGAGACCTATTCCCCAATGGGATTTATCAGTAGTTCTCAGGGGGTTAGCATCTCCCCCCTTTGAACCGTTAGAGGAGGTGGATTTCAAGTTCGTCTCTTGGAAGCTTGTGTTTCTCCTTGCAGTGACTTCGGCTAAGAGGGTCTCTGAGCTTCAAGCTTTCTCAGCATATGAGCCCTATACGTTCTTTTTACATGACCGGGTCCTCCTTAGATTCCTCCCGCATTTTAGGCCTAAAGTTCCTTCCTTCCAGAACATCAACCAGGTGATATTCCTCCCGGTTCTGTCAACATCTTCCACCTCCTCCGAGGAACCTGCTAGACATCCCCTGGACGTCTTGAGATGTCTCCGGATCTATATGGATAGATCAAAGGAGTTCAGGAAAGATGAAAATCTTCTAATCCTGTTTGCCGGTAAGTTTAAAGGCTGTAAGGCATCTAAACCTTCCATCAGTCGGTGGATTAAGGAGGCTATTAGGGAAGCTTTTGTTTTTCCAATCTCTGGATCCTCCGGAGTTTGTGAAGGCCCACTAGAGCTGTGGCTACTTCTTTTTCCGAGAGGAGTCTTCTGCCTCTCGACATGATTTGTAAAGCTGCCTCCTGGAGCTCTGAATCGACATTCATCTCCTATTATAGACTAGATGCCAGACTAGCTGAGTTTTCGGCCTTTGGGCAGACTATTCTTAGTTCTGCCAGGCACGAAGCCCCTCCCTAGGGGTTTATTCTTGCTATCTCCCCATCTGTGCTGCTGGTAGGACGTAAGGGAATCGTTAATTTCTAACGATAATTTGTTTTCCCTTAGTCCTAACAGCAGCACACAAATATCCCACCCTAGTAAGTCTAGTTTTTTCTTGCTATAAACACAGTGGGCTGGGGGTTGACTCCCTCCTTTTAAGGGGATACTTAATTGTTAATTGAGTGATTATGCTTGGGCTCATTAAACATTCCGCCGGTCCTACCAGTCCACGGGGGGTGGTTAACCCCATCTGTGCTGCTGTTAGGACTAAGGGAAAACAAATTATGGTTAGAAATTAATGATTATCATATGATTTGTGCAGAATACAGGATTTAAAGAATATCTGTCACTGAGGTGTGCACTGATCACAAAGGTCCTGTATATACATGACATACCATTGTAAAGCCACCATAACATTTGGCAGCATTAGATTTTTTTTTTACCACTGACTTGGTAGCATTTCTGGACTATTCAAAGGGTGGGTTTGCCATGGGGAGCACTGGTAGCTACTTTCCCATCTGTTTTCCAGTTATTATTTAGACTTTATGTACACAATTGTATTATGGCTCTGTATAACCTCCAAGTTGTCTGAGGCTGAAATGTCCCCCATGTGTATGCTTCCAGTTTTATACTGGCATCGTGGAAGAATCAAACTAAATAACATTGTGCCATGATTCATCAAATGTTGCATCGCTGCTATGGAAAATCGTCTCTGTAAACATGACATTGGCAGAACATGGTATGTAAGCACACAAAGACCACATGCAGTAGCTTTGTATGGACATCGAAAAATTACCTGGTGGCTTCATATAGGGAGGCTTTGCGTGCAACATGCACAAGGCCTTATCGGCTCTTTTATTTTCTTGTTTAGTTTTGTTCCTTGGAGACTTATTTTATTCTTGGCTCTACTCTTGATGCTGAATTTGCTTTTAACTATTTTTCATGTCCAAATTAAATAAATAAAAACTCAGGCAACCACTGTACATGTAGAAAAATAAACAATTCGATACTCACCCCTTTCTTCACTTGCTATTTCCAGGCCTGAGCTCTGTTTCTCCCAGCTGCTGTTTGTTTCCCTGGCTGGAGCCACTGCTGCAGCCAATCACTGGCCTCAGTAGTGACATCCCATTTACTGCCGAGTCCTGTGATTGGCTGCAGGGGTCACCTATGTGCATGAATGTCACCTATGCAGCCAGGAAGAAGAAGTCAACAATAGAGAGGACCAGAGCCCGGCCTTTATAAGGTCATACAACAATGGCTGATAACCCGTGCCTTATGTGGTTGGGATTTTCAGCTTTACTCAAGCAAATAGAAAGTAACATTAAAGGTCTGTGGTTTATCCCATAAATTTAAGTAAAATCCTTGATCACTACACTTTAAACTGGGCTAGACTAAAGACAGTAACCTTCAGTAACTAGCTCCCTCCACCACACAGTGGACAGACCTTTGTAGTTCCTGCATGTATTTCAGCTCTTAAACAGCTGATCAGCAGGAGTAAGAGAACCGGTGCAACAAAGGGAGTAACTTTAGCTGCTGTTACGGGGTCTGCACTTGTGAGACGGAGAAACAGCTCTCATTGTTTGAACACTATTTGTGTGGATTAAATTAAATGTTCTGGACTGACATTTTGCTGTTTGGCCACAAGATGCTTCCTAACACTGCTACAGACTGCATATACACTGCCTGTCCAAAAAAAAAGTCCTCACCAATAAAAGATGGACTCTGTGGTGGCCAATCCATGTGTGAAAATGATATCTCATGCTCCCTGAACCACTCTTTTACAATTTGAGCCCGATAAATCCTGGCATTGTCATCTTGGAATATGCCCATGCCATCAGGGAAGAACAAATCCATTGATGGAATAACCTGGTCATTTAGTATGTTCAGGAAGTCAGCTGACCTCATTCTTGGAGCACATACTGTTGCTGAACCTAGACCTGACCAACTGCAGCAACCCCAGATTATAGCACTGCCCCCACAGGCTTGTACAGTAGGCACTAGGCATGATGGGTGCATCACTTCATCTGCCTCTCTTCTTACCCTGATGCGCCCATCACTCTAGAACAGGGTAAATCTGGACTCATCAGACCACATGACCTTCTTCCATTGCTCCAGAGTCCAATCTTTATGCTCGCTAGCAAATTGAAGCATTTTTTTCTGGTTTGCCTCACTGATTAGTGGTTTTCTTATGGCTACACAGCTGTTCAGTCCCAATCCCTTGAGTTCCCTTCACATTGTGCGTGTGCAAATGCTCTTACTTTCACTATTAAACATAGCCCCGAGTTATACTGTTGTTTTTCTTCGATTTGATTTCACCAAACGTTTAAGTGATCGTTGATCACGATCATTCATTTTATTTATTTTTTTCGGCCACATTTCTTCCTCGAATACGATGGGTCCCCACTATCCTTCCAGTTTTTAATAATGCGTTGGACAGTTCTTAACCCAATTTTTGTAGTTTCTACAATCTCCTTAGATGTTTTCTCTGCTTGATGCATGCCAATGATTTGACCCTTCTCAAACAGACTAACATTTTTTCCACGACCACAAGATGTGTCTTTCAACATGGTTGTTTAAGAAATGAGAAGCAACTCATTGCACCAGTTGGGGTTAAATAACTTATTGCCAGCTGAAAGATAATCGCCCATGCAGTAATTATCCAATAGGAGGCTCATAACTATTTGCTTAGTTAAATCCAGGTGCGACTTTTTTTTTGGACAGGCAGTGTATATCTCCATATTCACGAGAGAGGTGGAGTTACACACAGAGCCTGGAGAGGAAGAGAAAGAGACAGCAGCCATCTTAGAGTGAGGTGAAACTAAGGACTGTGTGAGCATAGAATCTGACAGCACCCAGGTGTGAGATCATCCCTCAGTGACCAGAGCTGCAGCTAACTGAAGCTGATTGTGTCCAATAGTGATGAGCGGCAGTGGCAATATTCGAATTTGCAATATTTCGCAAATATTTTATAGAATATTCATCATATATTCGTGAATTCGCGAAATCTAAATTATATTCTTAATTGTGAAAATCGGCAATGTATTATTCGCGTAATGCACGTAAATACCGGCGTGAGGTAGGCAACTTTTACTAGTTGCTAGGGATGTTGCTAAGCTGTGACAAAGCCTTCTCATTGGCCCACAAGCTAGAAGAAGAGAGGGATGATCACCTGATGTGTACTGTGTTAAAAAAAAAACACAAAAAAAAACAAACGAACATTCGTCATTACGAATATATAGCACTATATTCTAAATATTCGCGAATTTTCATAATAAAAATTTGCTTTTCGAATATTCGCGCTCAACACTAGTGTCCAAAACCCTGATCCTGTCCAGGGGAAGGAAGATTGCTGCTAGGAATTCTGATGAGAGCATAGGAACAAAGCAACATACACTGCGGTACCGCATGCATGTTGGAGAGACATTTGTTCTGTTCAGAGTCACTAGCGCATGCAAAGGAGACCCGGGTCGGTAAGATCATCACGCACCTCATTACAGTGTTGTGCCTAGAGACTGAGACCAGGCCTGTAGTTAGTTAGTTAGGGTCTCTGTTTGTGTCAGGCCACAAGTGTTACTACTGTTCATTGCAAGGACTCTATAACTTAAAGTGACATTTCACATTGAAGAGCTGATAAAATTCTCACAAACTAAAGCCAGGCTGGCGTTTTTGCTGAGTAGGAATACTCAGTCACGTGCTACAGGACCAGTTGTGGGAGGGGGAATACTGTAGAACTTGGTAAGATTGTAAGCTATTGTGCTGCACTGAAGGCTAGCCTTACCTCACACCCACACAGTGGTTCTTGTATTTTTAGGGTAATAACAGGTAAGGTGTGGCAGTTTAGTTGTGCCCGCCAGTAGGTAAATTACTGCACTTTCTCCCTGCATCCATCAGAGGGCGCCGTGCTGTGCAGCACAAGGGCCTCAGTCTTCAGGCTGGGTGTATGTAATTTTATTATGTTCCCAGAAATTGTGGTTGTGTTGATTGTCATATTTAAGTCAAATTCTGTTTTGGCAAAAGCTGGTGTTGGGGTTGCTTTCCTCGTTCGTGACTTCACTGTATCCTGGGTAGCCCACCCCGGTACACGGCTTACATCTTGGCATAGTTGGCAGGTTACAGAGACCATTATGGACGGGAATGCAGCGGGAGATGTTCTCCCGGCGCCAATGGCACCGGTCCAGGACCTAGCTCAGGGTGCGCCAGTGCAAGACCAACTTGACCCAACACCGCTGATACAGCTTGCCCCCACCATGCCTGTGCCAGTAGGGTAAATCCCCGTTCATCATCTGCCAAAATTTGACTGTAAAAATATGACGTTGCAGGACTGGACTGAAAGGGTGCGAAGTCCAGTTAGAATGCATAACCTGACTCCCGAGCTGCGGGCAGAGGTTGCATTGGAGGCTCTAGAGGGTGACGTCAGACGGACAGTGATGGCAAGGCCGGAATCCAAGAGAGATACCCTAGATAAAATATTCTCCCTGCTGGAGAGAGCCCAAGGGGTGGGGGGGGGGGTGCTAAAGTAGTGCAGCTGCGAAACCACTTCTTAAACCGACCACAGCGAGAGGGCGAGACCCTGATGCAGTACTCCAATGCCCTACAGGAGACGCTAAATGAAATACAGCGGTGAGATCCAGAGGCCATGGGAGCTTTCCGGGAGGTGGACCGGCTACTACGAGACCAGTTCATAGTGGGGCTCTCTAACAAATTCTTACAGGACAAATTGCAAGAGATGACCCGGACGACATCCGACATTACATTCTACAGCGTTCACCTAGCCGCTGTGGAGTGAGAGGAAGAGTACATGCCTGTGGCGGCGAGAGTAGTGAGTAGTCTCCCCCAATAATGTTCCATTACCATAGTGCCCCCCCCCCAATGTGCCAGTAGTGTCAGTGCCATCTCCCCCCATAATGTGCCAGTGTCATAGTGCCTCCCCCCCCAATGTGCCAGTAGTATCATAGTGCCATCTCCCCCCATAATGTGCCAGTATCATAGTGCCTCCCCCCCCAAATGTGCCAGTAATATCATAGTGCCTCTCACCTCTCCCCCTCGCCAATGTGCCAGTAACAGATAAAAAAAAAAAAAACACTTTTACTTACCTCCGCTGCGATGCAGGCCTCTTCTGGCCTGTGTCCCGCGCTGTACGGCTCAGGCGGCGCGATGACGTCATCGCGCCGCCTGCACCGGCCTCTGATAGGCTGTGGGCCTTGTGCCGGCAGCCTATCAGAGGAACAGGGAAAGGAAACGCCTCTCCCTCCCCTGTCGCAGCAGCGAAGCGCTCATTTTCTAGAGTGCCCTGCCGCCGCCACCACCAGTCTTGGCACCACTAGGATTCGTCGGATTCGTATCCGGTAAATTACGTCGGGATTCGAGTTCACGAATCCCGCAAGATTCGAGGGATTCGTGGATTTGACGAATCCCCCGTCCCATCTCTAGATGGGAGTCTCCAGATCTGCGTGGATTATCGGAAGCTGAATGCCCAGACTGTCCGGGATACCTACCCTGTTCCGCGGATTGAGGAGTCATTGTCCGCCCTGAGTCATGCAAAGTTTTTCTCGAATCTTGACCAGGCCAGTGGGTATTGGCAGGTACCGGTGGCCAAGAAGGACAAAGCAAAGACAGCCTTCATCCTACCTATGGGACTCTACGAGTTCAACCGGATGCCATTCGGCCTGTCCAATGCCCCGGGAACATTCCAGTGGTTGATGGAGCACTGTCTGGGAGATCTCAACTTCGAGTCGGTATTGATATACCTAGACAACATAAAAGTGTTTGGGGCCTCCGTTGAGGATCACGTGCAGAAACTGTGACAGGTCCTAGGACGGCTGCGAGACCATGGGCTCAAGATCAAGCCCAAGAAGTACCAACTGTTTCGACAGCAGATAGAGTATTTGGGACATTTGGTCACCCAGGAGGGGGTAAATCTGGCCCCCAGCAAGGTGGAGGCCGTCCAGAAGTGGCCCCAGCCGAGTACACTACAAGAGGTGAGGGGCGTTCGTGGGACTGGCCGGCTATTACAGGAGATTTATACCCAAATTTGCTCATTTGGTGGGCCCGTTAAACGAGTTATTAACTCCTTAAGGACACAGCCTTATTTCACCTTAAGGACCAGGCCATTTTTTGCAAATCTGACCAGTGTCACTTTAAGTGGTGATAACTTTAAAACGCTTTGACTTATCCAGGCCATTCTGAGATTGTTTTTTCGTCACATATTGTACTTCATGACACTGGTAAAATGAATTAAAAAAAAATCATTTTTATTTATAAAAAAATACCAAATTTACCAAAAAATTATAAAAAATTGCAAATTTCCAAGTTTGAATTTCTCTACTTCTAAAATACATAGTAATACCTCCAAAATAGTTATTACTTTACATTCCCCATATGTCTAATTCATGTTTGGATCATTTTGGGAATGATATTTTATTTTTTGGGGATGTTACAAGGCTTAAAAGTTTAGAAGCAAATCTTGAAATTTTTCTAGTGACCAGTTCAGTTCTGAAGTCACTTTGTGAGGCTTACATAATAGAAACCACCCCATGCTAGAAACTACACCCCACAAGGTATTCAAAACTGATTTTACAAACGTCGTTAACCATTTAGGTGTTCCACAAGAGTTAATGGCAAATGGAGATAAAATATCAGAATTTAGGATTTTTGCCAAATTTTCCATTTTAATCTATTTTTTCCAGTAACAAAGCAGGGGTTAACAGCCAAACAAAATGCTATATTTATTGCCCCGATTCTGTAGTTTGCAGAAACACCCCATATGTGGCCGTAAACTACTATACGGGCACACAATAGGGCGTAGAGGGAAAGGTGCGCCGTGTGGTTTTAGGAAGGCAGATTTTGCTGGACTGGTTTATTTACACCATGTCCTATTTGAACCCCCCTGATGCACCCCTAGAGTAGAAACTCCATAAAAGTGACCCCATCTAAGAAACTACACCCCTCAAGGTATTCAAAACTGATTTTACAAACTTTGTTAACCCTTTAGGTGTTGCATAAGAGTTATTGGCAAATGGGGATCGCAGTATGGTGATTGGTAGTGTATTATCACACCACCGATCACCATCCTGTTCCAGGTTATCGGGTCCCCAGAGACCCGAATAACCCGGAAACGCAGCAAACCGCAGGTCTGAATTGACCTGCGGTTTGCTGCGATTGCCGACATGGGGGGGTCACAGGACCCCCCGGCGCATTGAGCCAAGGTGCCTGCTCAATTATTTAAGCATGCTGGGCGGCGGTGATCGGAACTATACATAACATACCGGTACGTCATGTGTCCTTAAGTACCAGGACAACATGCCGTACCGGTACGTCATGTGTCCGGAAGAGGTTAAGGGGCCCTGCGGGGGGTCCGAAGAATCATCCCATTGAGTGGGGACCCCATCAACAAGAGGCCTTTGAAACAGTGAAGGAGGCGCTGACCAGTGCCCCGATTCTGGCTTATGCGCGGTTCAACACGCCATTCCTGCTGTACACTGACGGAAGTCTACATGGTCTGGCGGCTGTGTTATCCCAAGTCCAGGATGGATGTGAGAATCATTGCCTATGGCAGCCGGTCTCTAAGGGAGTCAGAGCGCAATCCTGACAACTATAGCTCCTTTAAATTGGAACTACTGGCTCTGGTGTGGGCCATGACCAAAAGGTTTGCAGAGTACCTGACATGTGCAGAGGTGACCGGGATGACAGATAACAACCTGTTAGCACATCTGGAGAATGCCAAGCTCGGTGCGCTTGAGCAGATGTGGTTGACTCCTGCTTCTAAGTACCAATACCACATCAAGTTACGGTCAGGTAGGGAGAACGGCAATGCCGACGCACTCTCCCGTGTGCTTGTGGGGTTGTCGGCTCACAGTGCCAATGAGGAGCTAGAGGACACTGAAACTCCTGACCTTGGTCAATTATCCATGTTCCAGGACGTGGCACATTCAAGTGGGTTGGCGTCAGGGATGCCAACGGTGCTGGGGAAGACGTTGGCTGATTAGTAGAGGGTCCAGAATGGCTGCCCGGACCTGTGGAAAGTGAAAGAATGGGTCCAGACCAAGAACGGGCTCGTCTGACTTCAGAGGGCCAAAAGTTGTTGAGGCAGTGGGTTAAGCTGACTGTTACCCAGGGCCTCCTGTGTCGGACCATATATTTACAGTCAGAGCTGCAGTCATTGGAACCGGAGGTTGCCTGGGAAGCCCATGAGAGGGGAGGTGCCCATTTTGGGAGCGATGAAACGTTCAAGTGGCTCCAACGGCTGGTATACTGTCCAGATTTGGCAGAAATGGTGGCTGAGGCATGTCTTAAATGTCGGCCCTGTGGGTTGAGTAAGAGTACTGAACAGCGGGCTCCTGTCCAGGCCATTCAGACCTCAGCGCCCCTAGAGCTCCTTATGATCGATTACGTACAGATTTGGTACTCTACCTCGGGACACTCGTACTGTTTAGTCATGACAGATCATTTCAAGTATGTGGTGGCTGTACCGACCAGAGACCAGACGGCAGAGCCAGCCACTGAAGTGGTCTGCAAACACTTTATACAGGTGTTCGGGTGTCCCCGGAGGATACATTTTGACCAGGGGGCATGTTTTTTGGGTACTCTAATGAATGAGTTTGGTCTGTTGTGCATGGGGTACGTCTGAACTGGTAAGTTTTATTAAATTTTTGAGCAAATTCCTTTTACTGGGGAGTTTTTATGAGTATTATTTACCTAAATTGGAGCTCCCTCTTCATTCCCCTTCTGGGACCTCATATCTATAGGGCCCTCACTAAACTTGCATCGTAACATGTTAAGGCATTGTAATTTTAATGAGCCAGTGTGCGTATAGGAGATGCCTCCTCTTGCTCAGAGTACAGAGGAAATCCCCTTAGAGGAGGAGGAATAGTGAATTGTCATGCTAGTTGTCCTGCAACGCCAAGTTAACTGTGAAATGAAACTGGGTAGGGTGTTTTTTTTCTTTTTTCCAGTTTCACCGGCAGCTGGCACAGTTTCACTGCGCCCAGGGCCATGGCCTCTGCCTGAACCGTCAGCAACACGCCCACTTCCCCATCCCTTAGTGCTCGCCTTTTTCATATTAAAAGTTTTATAGATGTTAGACAACTTTGTTAAATTTGCCACCAGCAAAATTTCTTCTCTGCTGGATTACTGTACAGTCGTGGCCAAAAGTTTTGAGAATTACATAAATATTGGAAATTGGAAAAGTTGCTGCGTAAGTTTTTATAATAGCAATTTGCATATACTCCAGAATGTTATGAAGAGTGATCAGATGAATTGCATAGTCCTTCTTTGCCATGAAAATTAACTTAATCCCCAAAAAACCTTTCCACTGCATTTCATTGCTGTCATTAAAGGACCTGCTGAGATCATTTCAGTAATCGTCTTGTTAACTCAGGTGAGAATGTTGACGAGCACAAGGCTGGAGATCATTATGTCAGGCTGATTGGGTTAAAATGGCAGACTTGACATGTTAAAAGGAGGGTGATGCTTGAAATCATTGTTCTTTCATTTTTAACCATGGTGACCTGCAAAGAAACTGCGGGATCGGAGTGCCACCAGTGCAGAGCTTGCTCAGGAATGGCAGCAGGCAGGTGTGAGCGCATCTGCACGCACAGTGAGGCGAAGACTTTTGGAAGACGGCCTGGTGTCAAGAAGGCCAGCAAAGAAGCGACTTCTCTCCAAAAAAAACACCAGGAACAGATTGATCTTCTGCAGAAAGTATGGTGAATGGACTGCTGAGGACTGGGGCAAAGTCATATTCTCTGATGAAGCCTCTTTCCGATTGTTTGGGGCATCTGGAAAAAGGCTTGTCTGGAGAAGAAAAGGTGAGCGCTACTATCAGTCCTGTGTCATGCCAACAGTAAAGCATCCTGAGACCATTCATGTGTGGGGTTGCTTCTCATCCAAGGGAGTGGGCCACTCACAATTTTGCCCAAAAACACAGCCATGAATAAAGAATGGTACCAAAACACCCTCCAACAGCAACTTCTTCCAACAATCCAACAACAGTTTGGTGAAGAACAATGCATTTTCCAGCACGATGGAGCACCGTGCCATAACGCAAAAGTGATAACTAAGTGGCTCGGGGACCAAAACGTTGACATTTTGGGTCCATGGCCTGGAAACTCCCCAGATCTTAATCCCATTGAGAACTTGTGGTCAATCCTCAAGAGGCGGGTGGACAAACAAAAACCCACTAATTCTGACAAACTCCAAGTGATTATGAAAGAATGGGTTGCTATCAGTCAGGAATTGGCCCAGAAGTTGATTGAAAACATGCCCAGTCGAATTGCAGAGGTCCTGAAAAAGAAGGGCCAACACTGCAAATACTGACTCTTTGCATAAATGTCATGTAATTGTTGATCAAAGCCTTTGAAACGTATGAAGTGCGTGTAATTATATTTCACTACATCACAGAAACAACTGAAACAAAGATCTAAAAGCAGTTTAGCAGCAAACTTTGTGAAAACTAATATTTGTGTCATTCTCAAAACTTTTGGCCACAACTGTATATCTCCACATTCATGAGAGGTGGAGTTTCACACAGTCAGGGAAGGAAGAGAATGGAGAGAGCAGCCAGAGGGAGGTGGAACTAAGGAACTGTGTGAGCAGAGAATCTGATGGCATCCAGGTGTGAGAGCATCCCTCAGTGACCAGAGGAAGGAAGATTGCTGTCAGGAATGCTGATGAGAGCAGCAACAAAGCAACATACACTGTGGTACCGCATGTTTGCATGCTTGTTGGAGAGACATTTGTTCTGTTCAGAGTCACCAGCGGATGCAAAGGTAGATCTGGGTCGGTAAGATCATGCACAAACCTCATTACAGTGTTGGCACCTAGAGATTGAGACTAGGCCTGTAGTTAGTTAGTTAGGGTTTCTGTTTGTGTCAGGACACAAGGGTTACCACTGTTCATTGCAAGGACTCCAGAACTTAAAGTGACATTTCACATTGGAGAGCTGATAAAATTCTCAGAAACTCAAGCCAGGCGTTTTTTGCTCAGGAGGAATACTCAGGCACGTGCTACAGGACCAGTTATAGGAGGAGGAATACTGTAGCGCTTGATAAGTGGTTCTTGTCTTTAGGGTAATAACAGGTAAGGTGTGGCAGTTTAGTTGTGCCCGCCAGTAGGTAAATTACGGCACTTTCTCCCTGCATCCATCAGAGGGTGCCGGGCTGTGCAGTTCAAGGGCCTCAGCCTTCGGGCCCAGTGTATGTATATTTATTGTATGTTCCCAGCATTTGTGGTTGTGTTTTTTGCCACATTTAAGTAAAATTCTGTTTTAGCAAAATCTAGTGTTGAGGTTGCTTTCCTCATTTGTGACTTCACTGTATCCTGGGGAGCCCACCCCGGTACACGGCTTACACCTGTAATGTCCATTGAGGTTATATATTAATGGGCCGGACATGCTGAGAATTATAGCTCTCTCAATTTATACCTCCTCTTGTAATCTCCAATAGCAAATTCTTGGAGGCAGCGAGGAAAGGAATTAATTATCGAAAGTAGGCGCCATGTTTAGTGAATAAAGCAATGATTTATCTTATAGATTTCTAGCTTAATTTGGCTGACGCTGGTATATAGATTATAGTTTCCAGTCTGTGTGATGTAGTGTGGTCACGCACTGTTACGGGTATAATGTCCTGCTTTTGGGGATGTGATGTCCTTCATTTTGGAGTTATGTTATGAAAGTGGCTATTCTATGACTAATTGAATATCTATAGTGCTGAGCGAATCCCTTCAATCAGAATTTCAGGATGAATTCCATTCGCTCCGAAGCAGAATTTCCTCGTGCTTTATGGTAGCGAATCGATTTAACCTGATATAGTGTAAAAAAAAATATAAAAAATCATACTTACCTGCTCCATTTCCTCGCAACGGGTTGGCTGCCGCCATCTTGCTTGAAGATATCACACAAAATCCAGTGTGTGGTGACATATGACGTCACCATGCTGGCCGACGTGATGTCGTTATCACAGGCCGCTCGAGATTTCGCACCAGATCTTCAAGCAAGATGGCGGTGGCCAGCCCATCGCAATCAACTGGATCAGGTAAGTATTTTTATTTATTTTTTTACACTGTTTTATTTATATCAGATGCCACGATCATGTTTGAAAGTAGCATCTGCGGCTTAATCAACATTTATAGATCAGTGACAGAAACAAAAGGAGTGGAGCAGGACAGGAGAGGAAGGATAGGGGCCTCAGGAGGCAGTAGGGGACACTGGCTTATATATGGACTCATGAATAATGTATAGTGTTTACTGACCTGAAAGTGCTGCAACTGAGTTTTGGAGTGTTGTCACTGCTGTGCAGGACCTATTAATAAAGAGGCTATCCACCTTTATTTCAATAATGACCATACTTTACTGATCCCCACCGCTGGGTTACAACTCCATCACTCCGCTGCAAGTTCTGGAGGACTCGGTTCTCCCCGCATCAACAAGCATCTTCACTAGGGGAAAAGACCGCTGTGGGCTGACAGGCCACATGCTGTATGGGAGGAGGGAGTTGTGGGGAAGTTGTGATGAGGGAGGGAGCCCATTCAAAAATTTGCCATGGTGTCCAGTCATTTCCAGTTATGCCCCTAAATGCAGCTCAAGAGAAGTCTTAAATTCTCTCCTTTTTCTCACAATCCTCCTGAAAGGACTGACATCTAGTGTTGGGCGAGCATGCTCGGCCGAACACCAGTTCGGCTCGAGCATCGCTATGCTCGGCCGAATATCGTGTGTGCTCAAGCGCGATGCTCGAGTCAGTGTATTTAAATCTAATTTAGCCTCTGTTTCTGAAAAGGTTCTGGCAGGATTTGAACTCACAACCTTCTAAATTATAGCCAAGAACCTTAACCACTACACTATAAAGCTGCATGGCCAGTTACTTAATTTTTTTTTTTTTTATATATATATATATATACAGTACAGACCAAAAGTTTGGACACACCTTCTCATTCAAAAAGTTTTCTTTATTTTCATGACTATGAAGGCATCAAAACTATGAATTAACACATGTGGAATTATATACATAACAAAGAAGTGTGAAACAACAGAAAATATGTCATATTCTAGGTTCTTCAAAGTAGCCACCTTTTGCTTTGATTACTGCTTCGCACACTCTTGGCATTCTCTTGATGAGCTTCAAGAGGTAGTCCTCTGAAATGGTCTTTCAACAGTCTTGAAGGAGTTCCCAGAGATGCTTAGCACTTGTTGGCCCTTTTGCCTTCACTCTGCGGTCCAGCTCACCTCAAACCATCTCGATTGGGTTCAGGTCCGGTGACTGTGGAGGCCAGGTCATCTGGCGCAGCACCCCATCACTCTCCTTCAGGGTCAAATAGCCCTTACTTTCAAAGTTTTCCCAATTTTTCGGCTGACTGACTGACCTTCATTTCTTAAAGTAATGATGGCCACTCGTTTTTCTTTACTTAGCTGCTTTTTTCTTGCCATAATACCAATTCTAACAGTCTATTCAGTAGGACTATCAGCTGTGTATCCACCTGACTTCTCCTCAACGCAACTGATGGTCCCAACCCCATTTATAAGGCAAGAAATCCCACTTATTAAACGTGACAGGGCACACCTGTGAAGTGAAAACCATTTCAGGGGACTACCTCCTGAAGCTCATCAAGAGAATGCCAAGAGTGTGCAAAGCAGTAATCAAAGCAAAAGGTGGCTACTTTGAAGAACCTAGAATATGACATATTTTCAGTTGTTTCACACTTGTTTGTTATGTATATAATTCCATATGTGTTAATTCATAGTTTTGATGCCTTCAGTGTGAATCTACAATTTTCATAGTCATGAAAATAAAGAAAACTCTTTGAATGAGAAGGTGTGTCCAAACTTTTGGTCTGTACTGTATATATATATATATATATATATATATATATATATAACTAGTAGTAAGTATTCCTATACAGCAGAAGTCTCATAATTATTATTATTATTATTTTAAAATAAATGGCTCTATAGTGTAGTGGTTAAGGTTCTTGGCTTTAATGCAGAAGGTTGTGAGTTCAAATCCCGCCAGAAACTTTTCAGAAATAGAGGCTAAATTAGATTTAAATACACTGGGTGTCCCAAAGCAATGACTCCATATATGGACATAGCTATATATGGAGTCAGAGCAGGGACTCCTAAGCCGAACTAGAGTCCCGACACCTTTCCCTCTTCAGAGCAGGGGGTGCATGGTTTAATGCTCGGGTTCTCCTATTGACTTCAATTGTGCTCGGTAGAGCACCCGAACATCGCAAAGTGTTCTACTCGAGCACCAGAGCACACAAGCAATTTAGTGCTCAACCAACACTACTGACATCCATTCTGCTCCTGACATTATCTCATTTCTTCATCTCGTTCCTCTCTTACCTTGATGGAAGATGTAGTTCTGTGCACCTATTTGTTTATTTATAAAAAGTAATACAATAAATGTATAATTTATCAATAAATATATTATAATTAATAGATTCAGTTATTTAATATGTATTAATAAATACATTTAAAGTAGAGAGCATTTAAAGTCCTTTCTCTTCCATACACTGTTTATGGAAGCATTCTACTCATATAGGGTCTGCCGTGTTCTTAAATGCATAGTGTGAATTTAACAAGACCTGCCCTCCAGAATTATGGTTTTAAAAAGTCAGAAAATATGTCTTTTGTGACTTTTTGCACTTATTTTTGCAAACAAATTTGCCATGTTTTACATGGTTTGCCTTAACCCCTTAAGGACCGGGCTCATTTTCACCTTAAGGACCAGGCCATTTTTTGCAAATCTGACCAGTGTCACTTTAAGTGCTCATAACTTTAAAACGCTTTGACTTACCCAGGCCGTTCTGAGATTGTTTTTTCGTCACATATTGTACTTCATGACACTGCTAAAATTGGGTCAAAAAAGTTAATTTTTTTGCATAAAAAAAATACAATTTTTACCAAAAATTTTGAAAAATTTGCAAATTTCAAAGTTTCAGTTTCTCTACTTCTGTAATACATAGTAATACCCCCAAAAATTGTGATGACTTTACATTCCCCATATGTCTACTTCATGTTTGTAGCATTTTGGGAATGATATTTTATTTTTTGGGGATGTTACAAGGCTTAGAAGTTTAGAAGCAAATTTTGAAATTTTTCAGAAATCTTCAAAATCCCACTTTTTATGGACCAGTTCAGGTTTGAAGTCATATTGTGAGGCTTAGATAATAGAAACCTCCCAAAAATGACCCCATTCTAGAAACTACACCCCTCAAGGTATTCAAAACTGTTTTTTCAAACTTTATTAACCCTTTAGGTCTTCCACAAGAGTTAATGGCAGATGGAGAAACAATTTAGAAATTTCTATTTTTTGGAAAATTTTCCAATATAATCCATTTTTTCCAGGAGTAAAACAAAGGTTAACTGCCAAACAACACTCAAAATGGGTTGCCCTGAATCTGTAGTTTGCAAAAACACCCCATATGTGGTCGTAAACTACTGTTTGGCCGAACGGTAGCACATAGAAGGAGGGGAACACCATATGGGTTTTGGAAGGCAGATTTGGCAGGACTGGTTTTGTTTATACCATGTCCCATTTGAAGCCCCCTGTTGCACCCCTAGAATAGAAATTTCAAAAAAGTGACTCCATCTAAGAAAGTACACCCCTCAAGGTATTCAAAACTGGGTTTACAAACTTTGTTAACCCTTTAGGTGTTCCACAAGAGTTAATGGCAGATGGAGAAACAATTTTAAAATTTCTATTTTTTGGAAAATTTTCCAATATAATCAATTTTTTCCAGGAGTAAAACAAGGGTTAACTGCCAAACAACACTCAAAATGGGTTGCCCTGATTCTGTAGTTTGCAGAAACACCCCATATGTGGTCGTAAACTACTGTTTGGCCGAACGGTAGCACATAGAAGGAGGGGAACACCATATGGGTTTTGGAAGGCAGATTTGGCAGGACTGGTTTTGTTTATACCATGTCCCATTTGAAGCCCCCTGTTGCACCCCTAGAATAGAAATTTCAAAAAAGTGACTCCATCTAAGAAAGTACACCCCTCAAGGTATTTAAAATTGGGTTTACAAACTTTGTTAACCCTTTAGGTGTTCCACAAGAGTTAATGGCAGATGGAGAAACAATTTTGAAATTTCTATTTTTGGAAAATTTTCCAATATAATCAATTTTTTCCAGGAGTAAAACAAGGGTTAACTGCCAAACAACACTCAAAATGGGTTGCCCTGATTCTGTAGTTTGCAGAAACACCCCATATGTGGTCGTAAACTACTGTTTGGCCGAACGGTAGCACATAGAAGGAGGGGAACACCATATGGGTTTTGGAAGGCAGATTTGGCAGGACTGGTTTTGTTTATACCATGTCCCATTTGAAGCCCCCTGTTGCACCCCTAGAATAGAAATTTCAAAAAAGTGACTCCATCTAAGAAAGTAAACCCCTCAAGGTATTCAAAACTGGGTTTACAAACTTTGTTAACCCTTTAGGTGTTCCACAAGAGTTAATGGCAGATGGAGAAACAATTTTGAAATTTCTATTTTTTGGAAAATTTTCCAATATAATCAATTTTTTCCAGGAGTAAAACAAGGGTTAACTGCCAAACAACACTCAAAATGGGTTGCCCTGATTCTGTAGTTTGCAAAAACACCCCATATGTGGTCGTAAACTACTGTTTGGCCGAACGGTAGCACATAGAAGGAGGGGAACACCATATGGGTTTTGGAAGGCAGATTTGGCAGGACTGGTTTTGTTTATACCATGTCCCATTTGAAGCCCCCTGTTGCACCCCTAGAATAGAAATTTCAAAAAAGTGACTCCATCTAAGAAAGTACACCCCTCAAGGTATTCAAAACTGGGTTTACAAACTTTGTTAACCCTTTAGGTGTTCCACAAGAGTTAATGGCAGATGGAGAAACAATTTTGAAATTTCTATTTTTTGGAAAAGTTTCCAATATAATCAATTTTTTCCAGGAGTAAAACAAGGGTTAACTGCCAAACAACACTCAAAATGGGTTGCCCTGATTCTGTAGTTTGCAAAAACACCCCATATGTGGTCGTAAACTACTGTTTGGCCGAACGGTAGCACATAGAAGGAGGGGAACACCATATGGGTTTTGGAAGGCAGATTTGGCAGGACTGGTTTTGTTTATACCATGTCCCATTTGAAGCCCCCTGTTGCACCCCTAGAATAGAAATTTCAAAAAAGTGACTCCATCTAAGAAAGTACACCCCTCAAGGTATTCAAAACTGGGTTTACAAACTTTGTTAACCCTTTAGGTGTTCCACAAGAGTTAATGGCAGATGGAGAAACAATTTTGACATTTCTATTTTTTGGAAAATTTTCCAATATAATCAATTTTTTCCAGGAGTAAAACAAGGGTTAACTGCCAAACAACACTCAAAATGGGTTGCCCTGATTCTGTAGTTTGCAGAAACACCCCATATGTGGTCGTAAACTACTGTTTGGCCGAACGGTAGCATATAGAAGGAGGGGAACACCATATGGGTTTTGGAAGGCAGATTTGGCAGGACTGGTTTTGTTTATACCATGTCCCATTTGAAGCCCCCTGTTGCACCCCTAGAATAGAAATTTCAAAAAATTGACTCCATCTAAGAAAGTACACCCCTCAAGGTATTCAAAACTGGGTTTACAAACTTTGTTAACCCTTTAGGTGTTCCACAAGAGTTAATGGCAGATGGAGAAACAATTTTGAAATTTCTATTTTTTGGAAAATTTTCCAATATAATCAATTTTTTCCAGGAGTAAAACAAGGGTTAACTGCCAAACAACACTCAAAATGGGTTGCCCTGATTCTGTAGTTTGCAAAAACACCCCATATGTGGTCGTAAACTACTGTTTGGCCGAATGGTAGCACATAGAAGGAGGGGAACACCATATGGGTTTTGGAAGGCAGATTTGGCAGGACTGGTTTTGTTTATACCATGTCCCATTTGAAGCCCCCTGTTGCACCCCTAGAATAGAAATTTCAAAAAAGTGACTCCATCTAAGAAAGTACACCCCTCAAGGTATTCAAAACTGGGTTTACAAACTTTGTTAACCCTTTAGGTGTTCCACAAGAGTTAATGGCAGATGGAGAAACAATTTTGAAATTTCTATTTTTTGGAAAATTTTCCAATATAATCAATTTTTTCCAGGAGTAAAACAAGGGTTATATGCCAAACAACACTCAAAATGGGTTGCCCTGATTCTGTAGTTTGCAAAAACACCCCATATGTGGTCGTAAACTACTATTTGGCTAAACGGCAGGACATAGAAGAAGGGGAACGTCATATGGTTTTTGGAAGGCAGATTTTGCTGGACTGGTTTATTTACACCATGTACCCTTTCAAGCCCCCTGATGCACCCCTAGAGTAGAAACTCCATAAAAGTGACCCCATCTAGGAAACTACGGGATAAGGTGGTTGTTGTTTTGGGACTATTTTTGAGGTAAATTTGATTTTTGGTTGCTCTATATTACTCTTTTTTGAGGCAATGTAACAAAAAAATTAAATTCTAAAATTGTTTCTACATTCACTATTTGGTTTTGTGGAACACCTAAAGGGTTAACATAGTTTGTAAAGTAACTTTTGAATACCTTGAGGGGTGTAGTTTCTTAGATGGGGTCACTTTTTTGGAGTTTCTAGTCTAGGCTACATCAGGGGGGGCTTCTAATGGGACATGGTGTCAAAAAAAAAACTGTCCATCAAAATCTGCCTTCCAGAAACCATATGGAGTTCCCTTCGTTCTATGCCCTGCCGTGTGGCTATATAACCATTTACGACCACATATGGGGTGTTTCTGAAAACTACAGATTGGGGCAATAAATATTTAGTTTTGTTTGGCTGTTAACCCTTGCTTTATTACTGGCAAAATGGATTCAAATTGAAATTTTGCCCAAAAATGGGTGTTTTGGCACAGTTTTTATTTTATATTTTTAACACCGTTCATCCGAGCCGTTTGGTCAAAAGTTATTTTTATAGCGACGACTTTTACGCACGCGACGATGCCCAATATGTATGGCTCTGAGTCTTTGGAGACACTAAGCAGGCATCCTAAAACTGCGGCCCTCCAGATGTTGTAAAACTACAATTCCCACCATGCCCTGCTGATGGCTTTAGGTTGTCTGGGCATGCTGGGAGTTATAGTTTTACAACATCTGGAGGGCCGCAGTTTGAGGATGCCTGCACTAAAACTAATATTTTTTGGGGAAAGAAAAATTGTTTCCGTGTCTCCAAAGTCTGAGAGCCATAGTGTTTTATGTTCTCTAGTGGACTGTTGAGGATTATAAAAATTTAGTACTCCATGGAAGTGTGATACTCCCTGAAGCAATTGATAATGCAGAGGCCCGGATGATCGGGGCAAGTGTCACATTGAGTAGTGGTGTCCTTCCGTATCCCCCTCTTGTGACACACTCTGCACTTTTTTTGGGTTCGTCCCTTCTTTCCAGTATGGGGGACCACACCTGGAAAGTGTTGGCCAGGGACGATCCGGGCGCCTCCAATTCCCGAGGTACTCCGGCCTGCTCTTTCCCGGTCCGAAAAGATCAGGTCCTTGAGGACTGCCTCATAGAACTGGAGGAATGTCCCTGTGCTGCCAGCGCTTCGGGATAGTACAAAAGAGTTGTACATGGCAACCTGTACCAAGTAGACCGCAACTTTTTTGTACCATGCCCAGGTTTTGCGCATGGCGTTATATGGCGTGAGGACTTGATCAGAGAGATCAACTCCTCCCATATACCGATTGTAGTCGACGATACAATCGGGCTTGAGGACCGTTGCCGCGGTACCTCGCACAGGGACTGGGGTGGTGCCGTTACCGTGGATTGTGGACAGCATAAGGACATCCCTCTTGTCCTTATACCTGACCAGCAACAGGTTTCCACTGGTAAGTGCACGAGTCTCACCCCTGGGGATAGGTACCTGGAGGGGGTAGGCAGGGAGGCCGCGTTGATTTTTCCGCACGGTCCCACAAGCGAACGTGGATCTGGCGGCAAGGAACCTGAACAAGGGAATGCTGGTATAAAAGTTATCCACGTACAGGTGGTAACCCTTATCCAGCAGTGGGTACATAAGGTCCCACACGAGTTTCCCGCTAACACCCAGAGTGGGGGGACATTCTGGGGGTTCAATACGGGAATCTCGCCCCTCGTACACACGAAATTTGTAAGTGTACCCTGAGGCACTCTCACAAATTTTGTATAGCTTCACGCCATACCTCGCCCACTTTGTGGGAATATATTGGCGGAAACTGAGTCTCCCCTTGAACGCAACGAGAGACTCATCAACCGCGACCTCCCTTCCAGGTACATAGGCCTGCGGAAATGTGGCCCCAAAGTGATCGATGACCGGTCGTATCTTATACAGCCGGTCATAGGCAGGATCACTTCGGGGGGGACATGCTGCATTATCAGAATAATGCAGACATTTCCGGATGGCCTCAAACCGGTGACGTATCATGACCATACTGTACAGTGGGGTCTGGTATAGGACGCCCCCACTCCAGTATTGCCTGACACTGGGTTTTTGGACTAGACCCATATGCAGCACGAGGCCCCAAAATGTCCTCATTTCGGCTGCACTGACCGGCGTCCAGCCACCGGGTCTAGCCAAAACTGAGCGTGGGTTTTGAGCGACGAACTGTTGGGCGTACAGATTCGTCTGCTCCACCATCAAATTCACCAGTGAGTTACTGAAAAAAAAACTTAAATAGTCTATTTCAGTAAACCCCACTGTGGGAATCTGGATTCCAGGATTGCCAGCAAAATCCGGAATCTCAGGCTCAAAGTCCACTGGGGGACACCAGCTAAGTTCATCGGCAGGGGGCTCCGGTGGACTTATTTGGTGGGCCGGGAAACCAGTATGAACCCCAGGGCGGCTCGTACTAGGGTGGGCCACAGGATCCCTAGCATGTGGGGCCCCTGGCTCCGCCTGGCGGCGTCGCCGCCGCCTTGGTGGCTCATCGTCATCAGATGATGATGAGGAGGATGCGGATGATAAAAGGAATGTGGGGTCATCCTCATCCTCACTGGGGCTCTCAGAGTCGGAGGCAATCTGGGCGTATGCCTCCTCGGCCGAGAACATCCGGCGGGCCATGGGTGTGTGTGCGTGTGTGGCAAACTTTATTATATGTGCGTGTGTGTGGGGGCAACGGGTGTTCGCGTACTAAAAAGTCCAGGCAAAAAAATGGGCAAGTGTTAGGAAAAAAAAAAGTTAAAACTTGCTGATCAGCGGTACAACGCTGATCAGCGGTCGGTGGGGTGGTGGGGCGGGCGATGCGCTAACAGTGGACGGACGCTAAAAAGTGCCGGCCACACAGCGCACGCAGAAAAAAAAAAGTGGTGGTGAGGGGGGGAGGCTGGTGGAGGGGGGGGCTGGTGGGGGGGGGGGGGGCAAGTGGCAGGGGGGGTCTGGGTTAGGGTTAGATGGAAGTTTGGAAGTTTGGAATAAAAGTACTTTTTTTTATTTTTTTTCCTAACTTACTTTTCCCTTCTTTCCCTGCCTAACGGTGCCTCTCCCTCACTGACCCTAACCTACCTGGGTGGCGATGGGTGCAGGAGGGTGATGGATTCCGATTAGGGGGACACAGGAGCTGGTGCTGGACGATGCTGCACGGTCAGGGTGCTGGACAGGAAGAGGAGGGGAGAGAGGAGCGCAGGAAGTTTGAATCTCGCGCCTCTCTCCCCTGCACCAATCAGCACCCTGGACAGCGGCATTCAGCACCAGAGCCAGCACCGCCTCTTCAAATCCTCGGACTGCGATAGGTGGTGTATAATTACGCCACCGATCGCAGTCTTTTTCCGGTTCATCGGGTCACAGGACCCCCGAATAGACCGGAAACGCAGAAAACCGCAGGTCTGAATTGACCTGCGGTTTTCTGCGATCGCCGATACGGGGGGGTCAAATGACCCCCCCCCCCCCTGCATTGTTACGGGATGCCGGCTGAATGATTTCAGCCGAAATCCCGTTCCGATTAACCCCTGCGGCGCCGGAATTCCGATTTTAAGTCAGGACGTACCGGTACGTCCTGGGTCCTTAAGGACTCGGGAAATAGGGCGTACCGGTACGTCCTAGGTCCTTAAGGGGTTAATAATTTGTTTCACACCAGATTTATTACTGCTACTTTTTTCAAAAGTCACAAATTCACTTCAGTAATGTTATGGTGTAAAAGAACTAAGTGTAGCATTTTCTAGACAATAGTGTTTAGTTTGAAGAGGTACCAAATTTAGCAAATTGCAGCATTTGATGGCATAAATGACGCCAACACACACTCATCAAAACTGACTTCAAATATTATCCTCATGGTGAATAGAGATGGCCTTTCGGTTTGCCCAGCAGTCGTTTCGCGGCGAACTTTGCGTGTTCGCGATTCGCCGAACATATGGAGATATTCGCGCCCGCCATATTCTTTTAAATTGTGAAGAACTTTGATCCATGACACATCCATCAGGTGGTACAGGACAGCCAATTGAGACGTTTCAGCACATGGACATACCCCCTACCTTATAAATAAACCTGATCTGGCCGCCATTTTACATTCAGTGTTTTGCCAGTGTAGGGAGAGGTTGCTGTGTGGAGCAGGGACAGGCTGTTAGGGACACCAAACGCTAGCTAATAGGGACACCAAAGTCCTTTTAAGGACTGGTATAGGTGTGCTATCGATAGGTGTGATACACAGAGGGGTGCGAGATACTTATAATATACTTTTATAATGAGTCAAAAACACATAGATCTGTATAGTGATCACCTGGAAGTCAGGGGCCTAGGGGCTAGGGGCTTACTAGGGCCATTTTTATATAGGGTAAGGTTCCAGACGGGGTCGCTCTTATCAGGGCGGGTGGTCTGTGGTTAGGCTATCAGGGCCAGAATAGCACCCCGCTGTAGGGCAATATCAGGGACTGTTCTTTGCCCACCCTGTCCTTCAATACCACATCATCATCTAGCCCAGGGATAGGTGGTTTTTGCTTTCCATCCAGGATTCATGGATGTGCACTGGAACCCCCCGGATTGTGGTAGGACATATGGTTTCTGATTTGATGCTGCCGAGCACCTCATTTAGTACCGCCGAGCACTTGTTATTGCCGACCACATCTATGCTTTTTGCTCAACTTTAATAATTTAATTTATTTTCATTTTGAGGGATATCTTTTCCATTCACACGTCCGCAAAATGGGTCCGCATCCGTTCCGCAATTTTGCAGAACAGGTGCAGTCACATTAATTTTCAATGGGGTCGGAATGTGCTGTCCGCAACCGCAGTTGCTGATCCGCACTTTCGCATCCGTGCTTCCGTTTCCGCAAAAAAATAGAACATGTCCTATTCTTGTCCGCAATTGCAGACAAGATTAGGCATTTTCTATTATAGTGCCGGCAATGTGCGGTCTACAAATTGCGGAATGCACATTGCCAGTGTCCGTGTTTTGCGGATCCGCAAAACACTTACGGACGTGTGAATGGACCCTCATAGTAACATTATTAAAGGTTACGTTTTATCTTCATGTATATTCTAATGGATTGCCTTCCTTGCACAATGTTATAATATACTTTCTATGTTAGACAGTATATTATAGTGCATTTGTGTTGTGCGGCAGTTGTGTGCGGTTCTGCTGCGATACTGCCGGTATATAGAGGGACAAGCGTTATTGGAACAAATAATTTCTACTGGTGTGATATACCAGTTGCCTCCCAAAAAAATGGATTGAAGCGGGGTGTTATATACCAATATACTTTCTTTATAGTGCATTTGGGTACTGTATAGTGCATTTGCGCATGCGCGTACGCGAAAATAATATTGTCGATATTTTGCATTGAAAAAAATAATAAATGGAGATCGCAAATTCGAATAATACATCTGGTGTCACTGTCCATGTTGTGGGACTATTTTGCACTTCTAGTAATTATTTCTTGGCTGCAAATATGAGCTGAAGGTTTTTCAGGTTCGCCTGCCATTAAAATGAATGGGACCCGCCGCGAAATTGCGGTTCGCAAACATTTGAATGCGTTCGCGAACCGCCCCGGTAGATGTTCGTCCATCACTAATAGTGAATTCCCTCATAGTCTTCAACCACTCTTATTGGCCTGCTGTAATCTGGAAGCTCCACATTCAGTTCATTTTTATATGCTTTTACTTGGAAAACCTCATTTTGACCATCACTTTGTTCTTTATTTTCTGTGTCTAGGAGAGCCATAATTTTATTGTTATATCAGTACAAATCCCCAGAATAGTGAATACCAAAATAATGGCCAAATTCAGGAGGGACAAATTGCAAATAATAATCATCTAACTAGTCACAATGGACCCAATCTGTTGGGAACTTGTTATGAAGCTCATCTCGAGACTGTAAGACTTCTATATATAACAGAAGTGTCTGTAATTAAAATTGGCATTAGTGCTTTACTACTCAGTGTTTCTGTGATTAATTTATTTAAGACAGTGTATAGGCATATATCTCAGTTTCTGCTGCACTTGGTTGTATTTATCTATAGAACACAGGTCATCACCATATGTTGAACTTTGGTTCCCAAGTTGTCTGTGACTGAGAAGCTTCTGTGAGCCCCAACTTGTCTCCTATGTCTATGGATCCAAAAAATCAGACAATGATGCTTTACTTCGTTCTTAAAGGAATTTCAGATATTCCAGAACTTCAAGCTTTGATCTTCTTCTTGGTTCTTCTTATATATCTAATCACATTCGGTGGAAACTTGACCATTCTTCTCTTGGTGTTCTTGGACTCAGTGCTCCACACTCCCATGTATTTCTTCTTGTGTAACCTTTCTGTTTTAGACTTATCTTCCATCACAGTTACTCTACATAAGGTCCCCTCCATGTTTGTAATGAACAATAATACTGTATCTTTCACTGAATGTATGGTACAGGTGTGTATTTTTTCATGGCTCTCTGGCAATGAGTTGATACTACTAACAGCAATGAGCTATTATCGCTACGTCGCCATCTGTAACCCCTTGCGTTATACGACTGTCATGAACAAGAGATTCTGTGCATCTTTAGCGTTATTCTGTTGGGCAATTAGTCTTTTACAGATATTACCTCCCATGGTTATTCTAGCAAGGTTTAGTTGTTACACGTCTCATGTCATTAACCATTTCTTCTGTGACATCATGCCGTTGATTGATGTTTCCTGTAGTGACACGTCCATTTTACAATTGCTGATATTCACCGAGGGGGTCCTTCTGTCAACCTTCACTCCATTTCTTCTTACCTTCATCTCTTATGTGTTCATTATTATTGCCATAATAAGAATACAGTCTAGAAGTGGGAGATCGAAAGCCTTCTATACCTGTTCCTCCCACCTTACAGTTGTCGGCCTTCATTACTCTAGTCTTGTCTTTCAGTATTTGACTCCGATTCGCACCTTCAAGTCCAATAAAATTTTGGCTTTGTTCAACACAGCCATAGTTCCCATGCTAAATCCAGTTATCTACAGCTTGAAAAATAAAGATGTAAAGTCAGCTATTCAAAGAAAAATCCACTATTTTATGACACAGACAACCTGTCTATAACTAGACCTATCACAAGGGCACACCCAAAAATACAAATAAACCTACAAGAATCCTTTATTGAATTCAATTGAAAATACATATGTGGAAGTTTAAAAATTGGAGGAATCCACACAACAGTAGGGAAAGAAATTCATTTGAGGGACAAACTCAATGCAGACAAGTAAACACATTATCACGGTCGGCGTGGCTATCACATACGTGACACAGAGGGAGGGAACGAGGAAGGCCCTGCCCAAGTGAGAGGGAAGATGGTGACCCCTGACTCACCTGGCGGCTGGCACCTGGCTGCCCTGACGTCCCTAGACGGGTTCCTTACCCGTACGCCGATCACGTGCCTAAAGCCCTGGCTTTCCCTGAGCTGAGCCCTAGATAGTGAACAGGGCGATGGGAACACTAGTACGCACCACTAACTCTAAGGGAAAACACCAAGGGGAGGACAGACAACACAGACTCAACATATAATCCCAGGTGGGCGACAACAGGAGACAACAATAAGCCCAACAGGGATCCGGAGGGTAGCACTCAGGAACGACAACCAGGATTCACCACTCCAGTGGGTCAGTATAGATGTCCAGGCAGGAAGCTCTATAACTGGCAACTAGAGAAGTGTGAGGGGAGAATATAAGGAGGTAGGGAGTGGCAGACAAGAAACAGCTGAGGAGGAGAAGCTACGGATCCCTGAGAGAGACAAAAAGGATAGCAAGGCAAACACAGAAAACAATCACTAAGAAACAATGTGATCTTTAGATATAGAGCGCGCAGCCACCCGCTGCGACTTCCTGACCCCGGGTATAACGGAGTAAGACTTGGCTCTTGATACCCTCGTGACAGTACCCCCCCTTTCACGAGGGGCCTCCGGACACTCAGGACCAGGTCTCTCCGGATGAGAGGCATGGAAAGTCTGAATTAACCTGTTGGCGTTTACCTCTGACGCTGGAACCCACATTCTTTCCTCGGGACCGTAACCCCTCCAATGCACCAGATACTGAAGAGAGCGGCGGACCCGACGAGAATCAACAATTCTGGCTATTTGAAACTGCAGATTACCAGCCACAATGACAGGAGGAGGTGGCAGCGGCGATGGTTCTAGAGGTGGAACATACTTCTTGAGTAACGATTTATGGAAGACGTTATGGATCTTAAAAGTCTGAGGTAGCTCCAGGCGAAAAGCCACAGGGTTAATGACGGCTACTATTTTATAGGGACCAATGAACCTAGGACCCAGTTTCCAAGAAGGAACCTTCAACTTAATATTCCTAGTAGACAACCACACATAGTCATTCACTCCTAGGTCCGGACCTGGCGACCGTTTCTTATCGGCCATGCATTTATATTTACCACTCATCTTTTTCAAGTTAACTTGCACCTTCTGCCATACCAATGAAAGAGATGAAGAAAACCTTTCCTCTTCGGGAACCCCAGAAGACCCCCCCTCTTTGAAAGTACAAAATTGGGGATGAAAACCGTATGCACCAAGGAATGGTGACTTGCCAGTGGACTCCTGATAATGATTATTTTTGGCAAACTCAGCTAACGGTAAATATGATGACCACAACTCTTGGTTTTCAGACACAAAACACCTTAAATATGTTTCTAGGTTTTGGTTGGTACGCTCAGTCTGTCCATTCGACTGAGGATGGAAAGCTGAGGAAAAGGACAAGTGAACCCCCAAATGGGAACAAAAAGCTTTCCAAAACTTAGAAATAAACTGGGTTCCCCGATCCGAAACCACATCGGAAGGGACCCCGTGAAGCTTCACGATTTCACTGATAAACACCTGAGCGAGAGTTTTAGCATTAGGAAGTGCTGGTAGCGCAATAAAGTGTACCATTTTGCTAAACCTGTCTACTACTACCAAGATAACTGTTTTACCCGCCGACAACGGTAAGTCAGTGATGAAATCCATTGACAGATGTGTCCATGGCCTATTGGGGATGAAAAGTGGCAATAAAGACCCTGCTGGACGTGTATGAGAGACTTTCGCGCGTGCACAAGTAGAACAAGTAGACACGAAATCCATTACATCCTGACGCAACCTTGGCCACCAAAAACGACGAGATAAAAGCTCCAAGGTTGCTTTACTACCCGGGTGTCCAGCAAGTGCCGAATTATGATGTTCCTTTAATAATTCAAGACGCAGGTTTAACGGTACAAACAATTTCTCTGAAGGGCAAGAGGCCGAGGCGTCCCCCTGAGCCTCTAACACCTTTCCCTCTAGAACAGAGTGTACAGCAGAGACAACCACTCCTCTTTGTAAAATAGGTACCGGATCACAAACATTACCCCCTCCAGGGAAACTACGAGATAATGCGTCTGCCTTGGTATTTTTTGCCCCAGGACGATAGGTGATTACAAAGTTAAATATGGTAAAGAATAGCGACCACCTAGCTTGTCTAGGGGTGAGACGCTTAGCCGATTCTAGGTACAGAAGGTTCTTGTGATCCGTAATCACCGTGACGGGGTGGATTGCTCCCTCTAAGAAGTGACGCCACTCTTCAAGCGCCAGTTTAATCGCCAACAGTTCCCTATTTCCAATATCATAATTCTTCTCCGCAGAAGATAATTTTTTGGAAAAGAAAGCGCAAGGACGCCATTTGCCAGGAGACGGACCCTGAGACAATACAGCTCCCACTCCCACCTCTGACGCATCTACCTCGACAATAAAAGGCTGGGAGACATCAGGTTGAATTAGAACAGGTGCCGAGGTAAACCTCTCCTTTAGAGAGGAAAATGCATCTTTAGCGGCGTCAGACCATTTGGAAAAATCCGTCCCCTTCCTAGTCATGTCGGTAAGGGGTTTAACGATCACTGAATAATTTTTAATGAACTTTCTATAGAAATTAGCGAAACCCAAAAACCGTTGTAGGGCTTTAAGGTTCTCAGGAAGATCCCAATCTAAAATTGCCTGGACCTTCCCAGGATCCATGCGGAAACCTGAAGCAGATAATAGATATCCCAGGAACTGTAATTCCTGAACAGCGAAGACACATTTTTCAATTTTCGCATATAGTTTATTCGTCCGTAGGACCTGCAGTACTTGCCTGACATGCACCTCATGTGTTTTCAGATCAGCCGAATAAATTAAGATATCATCTAGGTATATGACTACAAACCTGCCGATGAGATGACTAAAAATATCATTAACGAAATGTTGGAAGACAGCAGGGGCATTGGTCAGACCGAAAGGCATAACTAGATTTTCATAATGCCCCTCAGGGGTGTTAAAAGCTGTCTTCCACTCATCCCCTTCCCTGATACGAATCAGATTGTAGGCCCCCCTAAGATCAAGTTTGGAGAACCACTTAGCACCCGCAATCTGATTAAAAAGGTCAGGAATGAGAGGAAGAGGGTATGGGTCACGGATGGTTATCTGGTTTAACTCACGGAAATCTAAGCAAGGACGCAGGCCCCTATCTTTCTTTTTAACAAAGAAAAACCCTGCAGCCACGGGTGAAGAAGAGGGTCTGATGTGTCCCTTAGCCAGACTCTCGGAGATATAATCTTTCATGGCTTGTCTCTCGGGACCCGAAAGATTATACAACCTGGACTTGGGTAATTTTGCCCCGGGAATCAGGTTAACCGGGCAATCATAAGGACGATGAGGTGGTAGTTTCTGACAACCCTTTTCAGAAAAAACGTCCTCAAAGTCCGAAATAAATGTAGGTAGGGAAGCTATGGAGGCGATTAAGCAATTGTTTTTTAAGCAATTCTCTCTGCAATGCTCACTCCACTCCAATATCTCCCTGGCCTGCCAATCCACCACTGGATTGTGCGCTACCAACCAGGGAAGACCCAATACCACCGGAGAGGGAAGGCCCTCCAGAACGTAACATGAAAGACACTCATTATGGTGGTCCCCTACCCGAAGGTGTAAATTACGAACAATGTGGGTGAGGTTTCTCTGAGACAGAGGAGCAGAATCTATAGCGAATACGGGAATAGGTCTCTGCAGCGTACAGAGAGACAAACCCATAGTGCGGGCAAAATGGGCATCAATCAAGTTTACCCCTGCTCCACTGTCTAGAAAAAAAGAAATAGACTCCGTCTTAACACCAAAAACAATGACCGCTGGTAACACAAATTGAGATGTTCGTATGGAGGAAACGTATACCCCCCGGCTGACATCCTCCGCACAGCCCGGGGTTAGTAGTTTTCCGACGGTCTTTTGTTTTTGAGAAAGGAGGGACAGACATTAATAAAAAATGACCCCTCCCCCCACAGAAAAAACAAGCCCCCCCCCTACGGCGAACCTCGGGAGGACGGACCTGACGAGAAGTTCCGCCTAGCTGCATAGGCTCATCTAAGTCAGTACAGGCTGACTGTTGCTTGGGAGAGGTAACCAATTGCTCCGGAATTTTCGATCTCTCCCTAAGACGTCTATCTATTCTGATAGAGAGGGACATAACAGCATCAAGGGAAAGGGGGGTCTCATACAGCGCCAGTGCATCCTTAACCCTTTCAGATAACCCAGAGCAGAACTGACTCCTGAGAGCCGGGTCGTTCCACTGAGTATCCGTAGCCCACCTACGGAACTCTGAGCAATATTCCTCTGCTGACCGATCTCCCTGTAGGAGTCTCCGTAACTTCGACTCAGCCAGGGCGACTCGGTCAGGGTCATCATATATGAGACCCAAAGCCCCAAAATATCCCTCCACTGACCGAAGAGCCTGAGAACCAGGGGGTAACGAGAACGCCCAGGATTGCGGATCCCCCTGAAGCAGGGAAATGACAATCCCTACCCGCTGTTCTTCATGACCTGAGGAGTAAGGGCGCAACTTAAAATATAATTTGCAGGCCTCACGGAACATCGCAAATTTGTCCCTTCCCCCAGAAAATCTGTCGGGAAGAGCAACCTTGGGTTCCGTGACAACCTGGTTACCCATAGCAACCGCTGGGTGTGCGGTCTGCTGCATTTGCTGCTGTTGTTGGAGAACAGACGCCTTCAATCCTGCCACCTCCAAAGACAGGCTTTGAAGCTGTTCTGCCAAGGCATAAATAGGATCCATATTGGATTCTAAGTAGAGAGAGAAAAAAAAAACAACAAATAAAAAATTATATAATTTTTATTTATTTTTTTCTCAAAAGTAAGGGCCAGTTATAATATCACGGTCGGCGTGGCTATCACATACGTGACACAGAGGGAGGGAACGAGGAAGGCCCTGCCCAAGTGAGAGGGAAGATGGTGACCCCTGACTCACCTGGCGGCTGGCACCTGGCTGCCCTGACGTCCCTAGACGGGTTCCTCACCCGTACGCTGATCACGTGCCTAAAGCCCTGGCTTTCCCTTAGCTGAGCCCTAGATAGTGAACAGGGCGATGGGAACACTTGTCCGCACCACTAACTCTAAGGGAAAACACCAAGGGGAGGACAGACAACACAGACTCAACATATAATCCCAGGTGGGCGACAACAGGAGACAACAATAAGCCCAACAGGGATCCGGAGGGTAGCACACAGGAACAACAACCAGGATTAACCACTCCAGTGGGTCAGTATAGATGTCCAGGCAGGAAGCTCTATAACTGGCAACTAGAGAAGTGTGAGGGGAGAATATAAGGAGGTAGGGAGTGGCAGACAAGAAACAGCTGAGGAGGAGAAGCTACGGATCCCTGAGAGAGACAAAAAGGATAGCAAGGCAAACACAGAAAACAATCACTAAGAAACAACGTGATCTTTAGATATAGAGCGCGCAGCCACCCGCTGCGACTTCCTGACCCCGGGTATAACGGAGTCAGACGTGGCTCTTGATACCCTCGTGACACACATAGAATAAAGTGCAAATGCTGGACATATATAGGGGGGATCAGATGTAGACGCATCCAAAAACGGACTACAATACAATGAATTGCATAAAATTTCTATTCAGTACCCCAATGGTGAATGTGACGCAAAAGAGTCCATCATTAACTATGCCCAACCATGTCCCAACAATACAGGCCAAATAAGATGGCTTAGTGGGAAAAAAAAGAGTACAAGGCAGTGTGCATGAGAAGCCCTCACTCATGCCACACATTTCACCAATAGCTTTGTCAGGGAAATTCCCCTGGTGGCCGCTTTTGCGTCACATTCACCATTGGTGCACTGTATTAGCATTTTATGCACTTCATTGTATTGCAGTCCGTTTTTAGATGCGTCTACATCTGATCCCCTACTTTAGCCTATATACAGTCAGGTCCATAAATATTGGGACATCGACACAATTCTAAAATCTTTGGCTCTATACACCACCACAATGGATTTGAAATGAAACAAACAAGATCTGCTTTAACTGCAGACTGTATTCTACTCAGCCCATACTGCAGGCTCACAGCCTGGGAGAGGCATGGGTAGGATACAGCTTGGTACTACTTTGCCCAGATTGTAGGCTGTAAGCCCAGGAGAGGCATGTTAGAGTAGGACCCATCTGATTAGAAGCTATCTTGACGACCGGTAGATGGGCCCGAAATATTTTTGATCAATTATATTAGCAAAGAGCTTCTAGCTGCATTTGCAGTAAGTATGACCGCCAAGCATTTATTCTTTCAGTGTTTGCTTATATCTTTGTGCAATTGACTAGCATAGTGCTGTTACCTGTAGTTCTACTAATCCAAGTGTGTTTTAGCCAAGGTAGCGTGCACCTGCGTTCTCATATTCACTTATTGTGGAGGTGCTGGTTCGTTTTTTTTTTCCCCTTTAACTGCAGACTGTCAGCTTTAATTTGAGGTATTTACATCCAAATCAGGTGAACGGTGAAGGAATCACAACAGTTTGCATATGTGCCTCCCACTTGTTGGGACCAAAGGTAATGGGACAATTGGCTTCTCGGCTGTTCCATGGCCAGGTGTGTGTTATTCCCTCATTATCCCAATTACAATGAGCAGATAAAAGTTCCAGAGGTCATTTCCAGTCTGCTATTTGCATTTGGAATCTGTTTCTGTCAAATCTCAAGATGAGATCCAAAGAGCTGTCACTATCAGTGAAGCAAGCCATCATTAGGCTGAAAAAACTAAACAAACCATTAGAGAGATAGCAAAAACATTAGGCGTGGCCAAAAACAACTGTTTGGAACATTCTTAAAAAGAAGAAACACACCAAAAGACCCGGAAGACCACGGAAAACAACTGTGGTGGATGACCGAAGAATTATTTCCCTGGTGAAGAAAACACCCTTCACAATAGTTGGCCAGATCAAGAACACTCTCCAGGAGGTAGGTGTATGTGTGTCAGAGTCAACAATCAAGAGAAGACTTCACCAGAGTGAATACAGAGGGTTCACCACAAGATGTAAACCATTGGTGAGCCTCAAAAACAGGAAGGCCAGATTAGAGTTTGCCAAACGACATCTAAAAAAGCCTTCACAGTTCTGGAACAACATCCTATGGACAGATGAGACCAAGATCAACTTGTACCAGAGTGATGGGAAAAACATGTTCAAATAATTACATAATAATAGATAACAAATCTCCTAAAATGTAACATACAAACATATGATAATAAATACAAGCAATTTTTTGGACAAATTGTAACCATATTGTGTATATCCCCTTAATACTATAGTCATAATTACATCTCATAAAAGGAGAACTTACATACATCCATAATTAGAATCAATAACGTGATCAGTGCCATGTGTGATTGATAATCAATAGTGCCAGGTGCTTACTGTAAAGTATTGCGATCGGAGGGTGAAGGAGGAGTATGAGGACGAATGGCTGCCATCCACAATGTAGCGTGCAGTCCGGCGTGCCTAGGATGCATCTGCGCATGTCAGAGTGACGTACATTGAATACTTCCAGCTTTAGCCGCGTACATCATTGCGCAGCTGCGCATTGTGACTTCGATACTGCGTCCGCCATGTTTGATAAGGGAGTTAGACATTTATAAGGAGCGCACACAGTTTTAAGCCAATGTTGTATGTTATACACAGGTTCAAGGTGGCGTCCGCACTTATTCATGCCAACATACCATAGATGGCAGTGCGGGATCGGGTGAAGACTACCCCAACAATTAGAGGTGCAATCTCCACCCGTGACCAACGGTCAGTCACGTGCCCACGCGTTAGCGCAGGATCGCACTGCGCCCCTGGTCATAACCCGCACTTCACCACCGTCAAAGAGGGTTCTCCTCAGTATCACCTGCCATGTGCATAACAGACTGTGGCCATAGATAAAAACAGAAACAAACATCCTTTACATGATAAGAGTCCTGACTGCACGCCATTCTCCAATGTCGCCTCGTAATTCCTCTCTCCATACTCCGTGGCAAACCATCTGTGATTAAATATAGAAAAGAAAAATAGAATTAAAAATTTGGCAATCCATAAGGAACATATACTTTGTCCCATACAATTGATCACCAAACATACGCAGGTACAGCACAACAATTCCATATGATGGACGGAGGCACGCCACTATCCTATACCGCCCCAATTTTATAATCCACATTAAGACCATGCGGTTTGAGGGAATTGAGTACATGGATCCATTTTAATTCCGTTTTTTTTAATAAACTGGCTCTGTCGCCGCCTCTCCTAGGCATTGGAACAAAATCAATGATACAACATTTCATGTCTCTCTCAGTGTGTTTGAATTCTGCAAAATGCTTTGACACAAGCAGGTCAAGTCTTTTTTTCTTTATGCTGAGCCTATGGTTGTTGAGACGCGACTTAAAATCAGTGGTGGTCTCCCCAACATACAATAGACTGCATGGACAGACTAGTACATAGATAATATAACTGGAGTCGCAAGTCAAATAATGACCTATCTGATATGCGACGCCAGTTTGAGGGTGTACAAACGTTTTGCCCTTGAGGATATACCTGCAGTTAACGCATGACAGACAAGGGAAGCAACACTAGGACATGTCAACGTTGTCTGCCTCCCTATTTTCAAAGTACCCACATCAGCTTTTACTAGTTGATCCTTTAAGCTCCTAGATCTCCTATAGGACATTAACGGAGGAGTATGAAATTCTTGGATTGTATTGTGGCAACCTTTCAATATACCCCAATGTCGTCGATGATATTCCCTATATCCACACTCTGTTCAGAGTGTGTTGAGATAAAGGGGATCCTCATCATTTTGGAGTGTTCAGTTTTCCTTTTAAGGGTATCCTCCCTATTTTGGTCCCTGGCTACTTCCTTTTTTTCATTTAGTAATTTAGTGGGATAACCCCGCCTCTGAAACTTGTTTACCAGTGTATCTAGGGTTCTATCAAAAACCTTGGGGTCTGAGATTATACGCCTAGCCCTTAAGAACTGGGAATATGGTAAAGATCTAACCATTGGTCTGGGGTGATTACTACTGTAGGTCAATAGCGTGTTTCTGTCAGTGGGTTTGGTAAACAAATCCGTGTCCAACCCACCCTCTGTCAGGATCACGCGGGTGTCCAGAAATTGCATTTCAGTATGTGAATGAACCAATGTAAATTGGAGCGCACTATCGATCCCATTGAGGAAACAATGGAAATCGCAAAGCTGCTCAACGCTACCAGTCCAGATGAGGAAGATGTCGTCTATGTACCGCCAACACGCCCTGACGTATTGGAAGTGGTGGCTTCCATAGACAACATCCTCCTCAAATCGACGCATAAATAAGTTCGCATACGTTGGGGCCACATTGGACCCCATCGCCACGCCCTGCTCCTGTATATAGTAGGAGTCCTGAAACAGAAAGTAGTTGTATCTCAAGATAATCTCCAATAGAGATATTATAAACTGTTGGCATTGACACGTAAGTGATGAGTTCTCAAGTATGTATGCAACTGCTGCCAATCCCTTCCGATGGTCAATCGAGGTGTAGAGGGAAGTGACATCAAAGGATGCCAATATGACCCCCTCCACACCTTCCAAATTGACCATCCGAAGTTTAAGTAAAAAATCGGTTGTATCCTGTATGTAGGAGCTGCCCCCACAGGAAAAGCTCTGCAGCACCTTGCCTAGAAAGATAGCAATGTGACTAAAAATCGAATCCAGGCCAGAGACAATAGGGTGGCCGGGTGGATCAATGAGGGACTTGTGGATCTTGGGCAACACATATATCACCGGAGTGACCGGATGTGCTACAGTAAGAAAATCCACAAGTCCCTCATCGATAATCCCCGCCTCCCGAGCCCCAGCCAGAACATCCCTAATAAGTCCAGCAATCTTGAACTTGGGATCCATATCAATGTGCCTATAAATGGTGCTGTCACCCAATTGCCTCAAAATTTCAGCAATATATTTACGGGTGTCTAACACGACCACCGCACCACCTTTATCGGCGGCCTTAATTGTTAGTTCAGGATCGTGTTTCAATTCCTGCAGTGCCACCAATTCAGCAGTAGTCACATTGGGATGATCAAAAGGTAAATCGGATTGTGCTATTCTCAATGCCTGAATCTCGGTTTTAACAGCAGCCATGTATGCTTCAATGGCAGGTTCATTGATAACAGGATTAAAATTACTCTTAAGGGAGAGATCGAACATGCCAAGAGAGAGTTCACTCATCTTGGCATGCTCGATCCGTCCCCTATTATGAAACCAGATTTTTAGCTTGATAGCCCGAAAAAAAAGCATGTAAATCAAACTCAAGTTCAAACCAGTCAGCAGTGGTTTTAGGGCAAAATGAAAGACCCTTGCTGAGTACACTCACTTGTGAATCTGTTAAGTCCTTTGATGAAAGGTTTACTACAATCATTTCTTCCTGGACGGTGCATTCTTGCTGACTGGTGGTCACAGCTTGTTGTTGCGCAGCCTTTTGACCCCTTCGGTGTCTGCGGCCTCCACGCCTGATGCGTTGTTTTCTGGCACCTCCATCTCCTTCACACCTAAAAAAGACTGATCTGTGGTAGCTTGGTTGGTTCTTTTTCTTCTTTTCCATGTATCTTTGTTGGTTTGGGGATTTTTATCATCAGATTGCCAGGAATAGATGTTACCTTTTTTGTAATCGTCCAAATCACGGTTCCATTTAAAGCGTTTGCCCTCCTCCATGTCCGTACAGAAGATTTGCAGTTGAGTGGAAAAAGTGTCATGAAATTTTCCATGTTCCTCAGCTGAGGACAAATTGATCAATTGTTGCTCAACACTTGCCAACTCCAGTGTAACATTTGATAATTCACTCTGCAGATATTCCACATTTAAAAGTATAAAGTCCAATGCATAACGATTTGACAAACTCTCAAACCTTTTACAAAAAGATGGGCAGCCAGAAAATAAATTTGGACGTAAATTAGACCTCATCCCTCTTGGGATACGTTGCGCCTTGTAGTATTCTCCCAAGGTGGTCATATGCAACCGCAAGGAAATGGATCTTTTGGATCAAAATTTGAATTTCCTTTTTAACTCTTTAGTGGTTGGGGTGACTAGGAAAGCGGCGTCTCCTTCAATACCACACAGGATCCTGTTGACTGCATCCTGCGTATAGGTGAACCCCCCCGGGTAAATATTGCTCATGGATAGACATGATAAAAAATTATAGTTCGTTTAACGGACGTGCAAATGCCACAAATGGCTGTATATAGAAAAAAGAAAAAAAAGTGGCAGCACCGTCCCTGATGCAAGCTGGTGGGTGCAACTGGCCCAAAGCGGATTGTCGCCAATCCAATAAATACAAAGTAGAAAAAAGAAGGGCAGCACTCCAAAAAGTAAAAATTGCAAAAAACTTTATTTACCCCAGTAGGACATGCGACATTTCGGCTCTAGACAGGAGCCTTCCTCAAGCAATGTACATGAACAAAGTGCCAAAGTTATATAGCTGTGTGCTCATTCATTAGATTTAACAAAACATGTGCAATTAATTACATAATAATAGATAACAAATCTCCTAAAATGTAACATACAAACATATGATAATAAATACAAGCAATTTTTTGGACAAATTGTAACCATATTGTGTATATACCCTTAATACTATACTCATAATTACATCTCATAAAAGGAGAACTTACATACATCCATAATTAGAATCAATAACGTGATCAGTGCCATGTGTGATTGATAATCAATAGTGCCAGGTGCTTACTGTAAAGTATTGCGATCGGAGGGTGAAGGAGGAGTATGAGGACGAATGGCTGCCATCCACGATGTAGCGTGCAGTCCGGCGTGCCTAGGATGCAGCAGGATTAATTCTGAAGTGTTTCAGGCAATATTATCTGCTCATATTCAGCCAAATGCTTCAGAACTCATTGGACGGAGCTTCACAGTGCAGATGGACAATGACCCAAAGCATACTGCAAAAGCAACCAAAGAGTTTTTTAAGTGAAAGAAGTGGAATGTTATGCAATGGCCAAGTCAATCACCTGACCTGAATCCGATTGAGCATTTCACTTGCTGAAGACAAAACTGAAGGGAAAATGCCCCAAGAACAAGCAGGAGCTGAAGACAGTTGCAGTAGAGGCCTGGCAGAGCATCACCAGGGATGCATTCCGAAAAATTAAAAATAACAATTTGGATCTAGGAGTAGGAGGTTGAGGAGGCGGTGGATGGGTGGATGTGGCGGTGTAGGTGGAAGCGGCGGTGAAGGAGAAATAGGTAGCCAACAATGATTTGTGTTATTTTTTATTTTTAAATTGGGGTATCCCCAAAATATTGGGACATATAACAAAATAAAACAAAGAATAAGTGCACTTGAGTACAAGAATGGATGGTTGAGGCTGGTATAAATGTCTATTCTGCACAAGGTACGGACAAGTCCTGTGGGATCCATGCCTGGTTCATTTTAATAAACGTAAGCTTGTCCACATTGGCTGCGGCCTGTGATAATGCTCTCTGCCATGCTAAACACACGTTCACACTATACCAGGGCTGGCCAACCTGTGGCTCTCCAGCTGTTGCAAAACTACAACTCCCACTATTCCCTGCTGCAGGCTGATAGCTGTAGGCAGACTGGGCATGCTGGGAGTTGTAGTTTTGCAACAGCTGGAGAGCCGCAGGTTGGCCAGCCCTGCACTATACACTGGCTGCAGAGCAGGTCAGCACCTCCAAGGCTGACAAAGCTTTTCCACATTTTGGCCATGCTAACCCTGCCTTCTCAGGTGCTGGCGGTGCCCCAGCTGCGTTGGCGACCTCTTCCTCCTCCTCTGCCTTTGCCTTGTGCTTCCACTGTGCCCCCACTGTCAGGTGGGAATGCTATCATCAGCGTGCGCTTGTAGTCGCGCATCTTCCGATCAGTAACAGATGTTTTCACAAAATTTTGTTCCGTCAGCAATGCAGAGCAGGGGTTCATTCACGGCAAAAGGGGCTTCATGTCACCCAGCAATACAACAGAGGATTTTGAGAGATTTAGGCCCCTGTCGCCCAGGCACAGCAGGGGTTTGTATACGCCAAAAATGGCAAAATGTCACCCGACAATTGAAAATAAGAATTTTTTCAATTTAGGGCACTAACATTGGCACTTTTTTGCATTAAAATGGCTCTAAAATAGTCCTTGAAAAGGCTAGAGGGATGTAAAAGGCAGTAAAATGTGCTTAAGAGCATGGCAACTGCTCTGCAAACAAATGCGGACAGGGAAATAACTTAAAATAAAATAACGAAAAATTACAAATTATTAACCTGCAACTCAGAGAAGGAGGTGGATATGGAGTCGGAGGTTGAGGAGGCGGTGGATGTGGTGTTGTAGGTGGAGGCAGCAATGGAGGAGGAGGAGGAAGCCAACAATGTTTTTTTTTATTTTTTATTGGGGTAGTCGGGAATGCTCTCAGGAGCGCGTCTACCAGCGTGCGCCTGTAGTCGCGCATCTTCCGATCACGCTCTAGTGAGGGAATTAAGGACGGCACATTGCCTTTGTAACGGGGATCCAGCAGGGTGGCCACCCAGTAGTCAGCACACGTTAAAATGTGGGCAACTCTGCAGTCATTGCGCAGGCACTGCGCCATGTAGTCGCTCATGTGTGCCAGACTGCCCAGAGGTAAGGACAAGCTGTCCTCTGTGGGAGGCGTATCGTCTGCGTCCTCCGTATCCCCCCAGCCACGCACCTGTGATGGGCCCAAGCTGCGTTGGATACCACCCCGCTGTGAACATGCTTCATCCCCATCCTCCTCCTCCTCCTCATCCTTCTCCTCCTCGTCCTCCAGTAGTGGGCCCTGGCTGGCCAAATTTGTACCTGGCCTTTGCTGTAGCAAAAATCCTCTTTCTGAGCCACTTCTAAAAGACTGGCCTGAAAGTGTTAGAGATGACCCCTCTTCCTCCTCCTCGTCCTGGGCCACATCCTCTTCCATCATCGCCCTAGGTGTTTTCTCAAGGAGACATAGAAGTGGTATTGTAACGCTGATAACGGCGTCATCGCCACTGGCCATGTTGGTGGAGTACTCGAAACAGCGCAACAGGGCACACAGGTCTCGCATGGAGGCCCAGTCATTCGTGGTGAAGTGATGCTGTTCCGCAGTGCGACTCACCCGTGCGTGCTGCAGCTGAAACTCCACTATGGCCTGCTGCTGCTCGCACAGTCTCTCCAGCATGTGCAAGGTGGAGTTCCACCTGGTGGGCACGTCGCATATGAGGCGGTGAGCGGGAAGGCCGAAGCTATGCTGTAGAGCAGACAGCCGAGCGGCGGCAGGATGAGAATGCCGGAAGCGCTCCGCCGGTCTGTTGTTCTATACCCCGCCACAACTCCTGCGTGGTGTGTGGCCTGTCCCCCAAACACATCAGTTTCAGAATGGCCTGCTGACGTTTACCCCTGGCTGTGCTGAAGTTGGTGGTGAAGGTCTGTCGCTGACCGGATGAGGAGGTGGTAGAAGAGGAGGAGGAAGCCGAGTAGGAAGAGGAGGCAACAGGAGGCAAAGAATGATGCCCTGCGATCCTTGGCGGCGGAAGGACGTGCGCCAAACAGCTCTCTGCCTGGGGCCCAGCCGCCACTACATTTACCCAGTGTGCAGTTAGGGAGATATAGCGTCCCTGGTCGTGCTTACTGGTCCACGTATCTGTGGTTAGGTGGACCTTGCCACAGATGGCGTTGCGCAGTGCACACTTGATTTTATCCGATACTTGGTTGTGCAGGGAGGGCACGGCTCTCTTGGAGAAGTAGTGGCGGCTGGGAACGACGTACTGTGGGACAGCAAGCGACATGAGCTGTTTGAAGCTGTCCGTCTCCATCAGCCTGAATGACAGCATTTCAAAGGACAGCAGTTTAGAAATGCTGGCATTCAGGGCCAGGGATCGAGGGTGGCTAGGTGGGAATTTACGCTTTCTCTCAAAGGTTTGTGAGATGGAGAGCTGAACGCTTCCGTGTGACATGGTGGAGATGCTTAGTGACGGAGGTGGTGTTGTTGGTGGCACATCCTCTGTTTGCCGGGCGACAGGTGCCAACATTCCTCCAGAGGCGGAGGAAGAGGCCGAGGCAGCAGAAGAAGAGGGAGCAGGAGGGGCCTGAGCCCTTTCTTGGTTTTGAAGGTGCTTACTCCACTGTAGCCCGTGTCTCGCATGTAGATGCCTGGTCATGAAGGTTGTGCTAAGGTTCAGAACGTTAATGCCTCACTTCAGGCTCTAAAGGCACAGCATGCAAACCACTCGGGTCTTGACGTCAGCACATTGTGTGAAGAAGTGCCATGCCAGGGAACTCCTTGAAGCTGCCTTTTGGTGTGCTCGGTCGGGGGGCGTTGCTTTTGCACCTAGAGGCTCCCGTCTCCCACCTCAAGTCATGCCTTCCAAGTGTTGATTGACAGGGCCAGGCATCGTTCGCATCCTTCTGTCTGTCCTGTGCCCTGGGAAAATCTCGGGCCGTTCGGTAGTTTGTGCAGGCGCAGTGACGGAAGGATGCTCGCAGGCTGCCAGCTACCTCACCGCGCCTGCGCAGAATACCGAACAGGTATCTTTAATATACCCAAGACAGATCCGTCATGAACACCATTGAAAGTCAATGGGGGGCGGATCCGATTTCTATTGTCAGAATTAAACGGATCCATTCGTTTTGCTTTGCATACCATGACTGAAAGAAAACCGGTATGGGAATGCAACCAAATGGAACAGAATGCATTTTGGAGCATTCCGTTCTGTTCAGTTACGTTTTGTCCCCATTGACAATGAATGGGGACAAAACGTAAGTGTTTTTTTCCAGGATTAAGACTCTATGACGGATCTCAATATCGGAGAATATTAACGCTAGTGTGAAAGTAGCCTAACTGTGTGAAAGCAGCCTAAATAAACTGCTTTGCTCTCCAGTAACAGGAAACAAGCAGAAATCTGAATTTAGATTTAGACATGAATGGAGAAAAAATATCATGCAACTGGCCTAAGGAATATATTTAAAGTTAATCAACATTTTATGTAGTAAACATTAACAGTGGAATGTTGTATATTATGGTCATACCAAACTAGAATGGGTCTATTGTTTAGTATCTGAACAGTGCTGGGTTGGGAGGAGCTTTGCACAGGGGAAAATCCAAAGTGTTTGATCCAAAGTCATCTTGCATCTTCAAACATTTGGTGTTAACACACACACACAAAAACACACACACAAAGAGCCAAATAAAAACCCAAAAAATTTACATTAGGGGATTAGAGGCGACCACTCGACTTTTGACTGAACATTCACAATTGGATACAACACAACAGGAATTTTGCCTAACCCTACTCAGAATTATCCTTATAAGAAATATTTTCCTATTTGGAGACACCTTATCTGTTCAGAGGCGAGGGACCGCAATGGGTTCGAATGTGGTCCCTCCATAGGCAAATGCCTATATGGTAGCCTTTGAAGAAGACTATATCCATCCCCACTCTATGTTCAAACAACATGCAGTCATATGGCTACGTTACATCGATGATATTTTTTGCATATAGCGGGACCCTGAACCCACTGTCCCATGTCGGCGATCGCCGCAAACCGCAGGTCAATTCAGACCTGCGGTTTGCGGCTTTTTATTGTGCGGGCAGCGGCGGTGGCATCGGGTCCCCATGGGGCTGTAGGGGGGACCCGATGGCATGGAAGGCAGCACGATGCCTTCCTGAGGCATCTGCGCTGCCTTCCGGTGATGAGCCTGTGAGATCCAGCCCCCTGGATCTCACAGGCGGGAAGCTGTATGAGTAATACACACAGTATTACTCATACAGCCAATGCATTCCAATACAGAAGTATTGGAATGCATTGTAAAGGATCAGACCCCCAAAAGTTCAAGTCCCAAAGTGGGACAAAAAATAAAGGGGAAAAAAAGTAGAAAAAATAAAGTTTGCCCCCCAAAAAATTAAAAGTTTCAAGTAAAAATAAACAAAAACGTCATTTTCCCCAAATAAAGTAAAAAAATAGGTAAGAAATAGGGGAATACGCGTATTAGGTATCGCCGCGTGCGTATCGACCAGCTCTATAAACATATCATATGACCTAACCCCTCAGATGAACACCGTAAAAAACAAAAAATAAAAACTGTGCTAAATAAAAAAAAAATTTGCCACCTTACATCACAAAAAGTAAAACAGCAAGCGATCAAAAAGGCGTACGCCCACCAAAATAGTACCAATCTAACCGTCAGCTCATCCCGCAAAAAATGAGCCCCTACCTGAGACAATCACCCAAAAACAAAAAAAACTATGGCTCAGAATATGGAGACACTAAAACTTCATTTTTTTGTTTCTAAAAAGCTGTTATTGTGTAAAACTTACATAAATAAAAAAAAAGTATACATATTTGGTATCGCCGCGTCCGTATCAACCGGATCTATAAAAATATCACATGATCTAACCCCTCAGATGAACACCATAAAAAATTAAAAATAAAAACTGTGCTAAATAAACAATTTTTTGCCACCTTACATCACAAAAAGTGTAATAGCAAGCGATCAAAAAGTCATATGCACCCGAAAATTGTGCCAATCAAACCGTCATCTCATCCCGCAAAAAATGAGACCCTAGCTAAGATAATCGCCCAAAAACTGAAAAAACTATGGATCTCAGACTATGGAAACACTAAAACATGATTTTTTTTGTTTCAAAAATGAAATTATTGTGTAAAACTTACATAAATAAAAAAAGTATACATATTAGGTATCGCCGCGTCCGTAATAAGTTACTCTATAAAAATATCACATGACCTAACCCCTCAGATGAACACCGTAAAAAAAAAAAAAAAAACGGTGTAAAAAAAAGCAATTTTCTGTCATCTTACATCCCAAAAGAGTGCCAATCAAACCGTCATCTCATCCCGCAAAAAATGAGACCCTACGTAAGATAATCGCCCAAAAGCTGAACGAACTATGGCTCTCAGACTATGGAGACACTAAAACATGTTTTTTTTTGTTTAAAAAATGAAATCATTGTGTAAAACTTACATGAATAAAAAAATTGTATACATATTAGGTATCGCCGCGTCCGTGACAACCTGCTCTATAAAAATACCACATGATCTAACCTGATGAATGTTGTAAATAACAAAAAAAAAAAACTGTGCCAAAACAGCTATTTCTTGTTACCTTGCCTCACAAAAAGTGTAATATAGAGCAACCAAAAATCATATGTACCCTAAACTAGTACCAATAAAACTTCCACCTTATCCTGTAGTTTCTAAAATGGGGTCACTTTTTTGGAGTTTCTACTCTAGGCGTGCATCAGGGGGGCTTCAAATGGGACATGGTATAAAAAAAAACAGTCCAGCAAAATCTGCCTTCCAAAAACCGTAAGGCATTCCTTTCCTTTTGTGCCTTGCCGTGTGCCCTACAGCAGTTTGCGACCACATATGGGGTGTTTCTGTAAACTACAGAATCAGGGCCATAAATATTGAGTTTTGTTTGGCTGTTAACCTTTGCTTTATAACTGGAAAAAAAATATTAAAATGGAAAATCTGCCAAAAAAGTGACATTTTTAAAAATTGTATCTCTATTTTCCATTAATTCTTGTGGAACACCTCAAAAGTTAACAACGTTTGTAAAATCAGTTTTAAATACCTTGAGGGGTGTAGTTTCTAGAATGGGGTCATTTTTGGGTGGTTTCTATTATGTAAGCCTCACAAAGTGACTTCAGACCTGAACTGGTCCTTAAAAAGTTGGTTTTTGAAAATTTCAGAGAAATTTCAAGATTTACTTCTAAACTTCTAAGCCTTTTAACGTCCCCCAAAAATAAAAATGATCTTAACATGAAGTACACATATTGAGAATGTAAAGTAATAACTATTTTTGTAGGTATTACTATGTATTATAGAAGTAGAGAAATTGAAACTTGGAAATTTGCAAATTTTTCCAAATTTTTGTCAAATTTTTTATTTTTTTATAAATAAAAATTATTATTTTTTACTCCATTTTACCACTGTCATGAAGTACAATATGTGACGAAAAAACAATCTCAGAATGGCCTGGATAAGTCAAAGCGTTTTAAAGTTATCACCACTTAAAGTGACACTGGTCAGATTTGCAAAAAATGGCCTGGTCCTTAAGGTGAAATAAGGCTGTGTCCTTAAGAAGTTAATATCTAATTCATGTCTCAAGGCTTATTTTAAGAGCTGAACATTGACTTATAGGATAGCTGCTTTACATCTGGTGGCATTAGAGGCAGAGCTTGTTAAGAGCTCATTTGCATCCCTTCCCTCCCAATATAGCTGTCACAAAGCAACAAAAAAATCCCAACATACACAGGTAAAAAAAATAGTAACTGATCCCAAGATCAGGGAAGAACGACTTACTGATATGACCAATAAGTTCATACAGAGGGGTTACCCCGACTACGCTCCTAAAATCTACAATTTCAGAACTTGAGAACCCACCAGGATATAATGTAAAGCTCACCTTCTCCTTGGCTGTGACAGTCTCTGCTGTGATTGGATCGTGGCACAGCCAGGGAGAAGGAGACGCCCATTGAGAAACCCTGGCATCTCCTCCTCCCTGTTCCGATGCTCAGTATTAACATACTGAGAGGGAAAACTACAGGGGGGCACAGCGGGGCATATCAGTGATTTGGTGTCCGCCTCCAGAGCGGAATGGAGGCTGAACGGAGGCAAACTGATGCATTCTGAACGGATCCTTATCCATTCAGAATGCATTGGGGCTGAACTGATCAGTTTTGGGCCGCTTGTGAGAGCCTTGAAACAGATCTCACAGGCGGACCCAGAAACGGCAGTGTGAAAGTAGCCTAAGACAGCTTCCTTGCTGTTTTACATTAAGACCATTTTCTACACCTAAACCAGGCGTAGAAAATGATTAATGAGATAGAACTCCCGGCGCGTCCCCTTCCCTGCCACGCCATGCCCCCTTTTTTTATACCTGGCGTGAGCGGGAAGGAAGTCACAAATTCTGCTGCAGCATGACCCCCTATCTGCTTGGTATAATAATACTCCTTTACAGTTTTCACGCCTCAGACTATTCAGCTCAGTGGTTTTACTATGACAGAATTGCAGCTTTTATTTTTCAATATCTATTGACTTAAAATATATTTTTGTAAAACGCGGAGAACAATTTACAACCCTAGGTCTCTGATGATTTCTTCCATTCATAGTTCTAATTGGTCTAATGAGGGCTTGTTAGTGAAAGGATCCATAGCGACCATTGTTCTGAGTCTTGACTGCTAATAAGAGATTAGGTGTATCAGGCATTAATTAGTCCCTGGGTGGAGAACATTGAAATCATTGCCATGTTTTTTTCATATTTCATTGACTTCAGGTCATGAGTTTATATTTATTTTTTAATTAAGCAATAAAAATATAATCATAATATATTAGGTGGGAATTGAAGTAATAGAGATCCTAGAGTTTTCTGCTGTTAGGTGATATTGCAATATTGCCTCAGTAAAAAGAAATCTGTTGAACGAAAAAACATCTGGTATTTAAATTGTACCTCATTACAAGCTGGCAGAACAGACTTAGCATAGCCCTGGCTAAATCAAGTAATGGTCTGAAAAGGCTTAAAAATAATGTGAATAAATTTCCTAGACTTGATAGCTTACATCTCTGTGTGAGTAGTTAGCCTAAAGGGGTTATCCGACCCCTGAAATGCCCCCCATATGCCTGGGCCCCTCACACACAATATACTTACCTTGCTGCCCGGCACCCGCGTCGCTTCTGGTCCCCGCACGGCTGGCGCTGCTTCTCCCCGTGCGCGGATTAAAACATCTGGTGTTGGGGGGGAAGCCAATGGCAGGCGGTTACGGGGACGAGACTCCCTAGCGTTATCAGCGGGACCAGGAGCAACGCAGGTGCCAGGGAACAGGATAAGTATATTGTGTGTGAGGGGCCCTGGCATATGGGGGGGGGGGCATTTCATTTATTGTGACAATATCTGCTCCAGAAGCCAGGCGAATAGGTAGGAAAGGGTGAAATGTGATAGGCTATCACTGATAGCCAGGAAAGGGATTGGCTTGAGAGACAATCAATGAGATCTGTACTCTATGTAAATGCTCACATGAGAGCCGGGCTCCTGCTCTTATAGCCTGGACCAGCAGAAGAACCAATAATGGGAGTGCAGTACGCAGCCCTGCAGGGTATTGCGATGGTGAGGTCACGGTTAATAGGCAAAAACGAGGGTTGCTCTTGGTTACTCACAGTTTATGAAAGACCCTGGGCAGGCGTACAGCAGTGATGGAGAGGCTGGCACTTGGATCCTCTGGGGCACTCTCTGTATATAGGGACCAGGCCAGGTGGTAGGTGAGGTGCCCTAGGTGTTGTAGGTTTAATGTGCCTGTGGCAAGATCCCTTTAAAGTTCGTGACGCCAGTGCCGGTAACGGTGGCACACCAATTTGTTGCAGTAATAATGGAGGAACACAAGTCTCAGTGAACCAAAACTTCCTTTTACTGAAACAGTTAACTATTTACAGTCCTTTGTTTAATTCCACAAGTAAGAAGCAGTAACATGCAGGCTTGACATCAATTGGCAGGTAACAATGTTCTTGCAAGATACGCAGAGGTTTAAACACTTACAGATCAGGCTGCACTTTTCCTCAGAATCCTGTCTGTCTTTATCCCAAGGCCCGTATGCCCTATTGCTGGCTTCATCCTTGGTTAGGGAAACTTTCTCAGGTATATATCTCCTTGCTTTGCATATAAATCCTTCTGCCCTTCAGCTCTCTGTTTGGCTGGTATATACTTGGCTCTGCACTGTCCTCGGGTTATAGGAAGTTCAGGTTTCTCAGGAGGCAGGCTCTTCTCCTGGTAGCAAGCTAGAAGCCTGAGCTGTCTAGCTGCATGTCAGAGGCTACTCTCAGCTCCTCTCTGGCTGAAGTCACTCTTGGCTTCTGACTACACAACAACCCCTTCCCTGTCTGGGCCTAACTATTTATATAAGGGGTGCCCTAGCTCCCTCTACTGTCTAGGAGGAGGAACTACACCCTTTTTAGGCCTGGTACACAGGAGATAACATAAATAAAATGACAATTTACATTAAAATGACATATAAAATACAATAACCACGTTCCACACGAGGTGGAGAACAACGTGGCCCAATTGACCCTTGTGTAGTGCCAACCCTTACGTAGTGGGACACTACAGGAGTTTAACCCCTTAGGTGCCACCGATTAGAGAAAGGGGCTCCCTCTGTCTCCCATAAGCACCCCACGAGTGAGATTGCAGGGTGCAGATGTATTCGCAAAGCAGCCTGGGGCCTAATGAAGGCCCTAAACCTGCCTGCAGTACGGTATATCCATATTAGGCTGTGCTATACTAGCGCAGCCTGCTGGTGCCTGTCAGTATAGCACTGACAGTATAGTACACTGTACTGCATAAGCAACACAGAGTATTATAGAAGTGATCAAATGATTGCCTGTTAAAGTCGCTTTGTGGACCTAGTAAATGGTTAAAAAAGTTAAAGTTTTATCAAGTAAAAAAAAATCTCCAAGTTAAAAAGTACACCTATTTTTCATTAAAAAAAAGCTTTTCAATGAAAAAAAATTTCTAAATCAAGTCCCCACCACATATTAACTTGTCCTCCACCAAAAACTGAATAAAAGGCTATAAAATTGTTGTATGTACCCCAAAATGGTACCAATGAAAACTACAGGTTATCCCACAACAATTAAGCCCTCAAACAGCTCCACAGAATGAAAAAAAGATTTTTAATTTTTTTAAAAGGTTGTTATCGTGCAAAAGTAGTAAAATGTAAAAATAATAAAATTTTTCAACTTTTAGACAAAGAATATTATAGCACTATATTAGCTAAATTGCTCTATATTCGTTTATTTCCGAATATTCGCTATATTGCTATAACTTTGTTTTTTCGAATATTCGTAATATTCTAAAACAAGAATATATAGCAATATAGCGAATATTCGAAAAAAACGAATATAGAGAAATTTAGCTAATATAGTGCTATATTCTTCTTTGTCTAATAGTTGTAATTTTTTTCTCATCTGAAGTTCAGATTGGAAAAAAAATTACAACTATTAAAAAAAAAGATTATAGCACTATATTAGCTAAATTGCTCTATATTCGTTTTTTTCGAATATTCGCTATATTGCTATAACTTCGTTTTTTTGAATATTCGTAATATTCTAATACAAGAATATATAGCAATATAGCGAAAATTCGAAAAAAATAATAATATAGAGCAAAATTCGCAAACAACACTACTTCTAAAGTCAAGTATATTGCAGCCTTCTTGCTGGCCCACAAGCTAGAAGCAGGGAGGGATCATGTGTACTGATTAAGAAAAAAAAATCAAATATAAAAAAAAAAAAAAAGGGAAAAAAATATTGAATATTCGAAATTACGAATATATATCACTATATTCGAAATATTCGCGAATTTTCGAAGTACCTATATTCGCGATAAAAATTTGAAATTTGAATATTCGTGATCAACACTAGTCCTTGCCTCTAATGTACAATGTTGGAAGTTCAAATCCTGGCAGAACATGAGCACTTTGGTGCTCGATTAACACTAATAAGGACAGTTATATAGATGGCTAGTGGCAGTGAGCCTGAAAGCAGGTTTTCCGTAGTAACGCTCATTTAGCACATTGCTAAGGGACAACTTCAGTGATAGTTATTTTTTAATAAAAAAAAACACCTGATAACCTATATTACGAAATTCTCCTAGTCACTTCCTCTACATAATAAAAAAAAAATTGTAAGTTACAATTAAACTTTAAATATATGGTCTGGCAACACCTCGCAGTGCTCATCTATTCTATCAGGACACTCCTTACATGACAAGTAGTGATAGACGAACATCTGCCGGGGCGGTTTGCGAACGCGATCGAATGTTCGCGAACCGCAAGTTCACGGCGGGTCCCATTCATTTTAATGGCAGGCGAACTTGAAAAACCTTCAGCTCATATTTGCAGCCAAGAAATAATTACTAGAAGTGCACAAATAGTCCCACAACATGGACAGTGACATACCAGATGTATTATTAGAATTTGCGATCTCCATTTATTATTTTTTTCAATGCGAAATATCGGCAATGTAATTTTCGCGTACGCGCATGCGCAAATGCACTATACAGTACCCAAATGCACTATAAAGAAAGTATATTGGTATACAACACCCCGCTTCAATCATTTTTTTTGGGGGGCGACTGGTATCTCACACCAGTAGAAATTATTTGTTCCAATAACGCTTGTCCCTCTATATACCTGCAGTATCGCAGCAGAACCGCACACAACTGCCGCACAATACAAATGCACTATAATATACTGTCTAACATAGAAAGTATATTATAACATTGTACAAGGAAGGCAATCCATTAGAATATACATAAAGATAAAACGAAACCTTTAATAATGTTACTATGAGGGTCCATTCACACGTCCGTAAGTGTTTTGCGGATCCGCAAAACACGGACACCGGCAATGTGCATTCCGCAATTTGTGGACCGCACATCGCCGGCACTATAATAGAAAATGCCTAATCTTGTCTGCAATTGCGGAAACGGAAGCACAGATGCGGATATGCGGATCCGCAAATGAGGATGCGAATGCGGACAGCACATTCCGGCCCCATTGAAAATAAATGGGTCTGCACCCGTTCCGCTAAATTGCGAAACGGATGCGGACCCATTTTGCAGTCTCGGTCATATTTACTTATGTTACACAGAAACTTTTTGTAAATAGTGCAAATAGTGCAGTTGGTGGAGGACATCAAATTGAAAAAATGTATGGTTCATGTTAAGTGACACACTATGTATATTTATATGTATTGTACATTGATGATCTGTTGATCATCTGGCAGGGCACTAGTCAGAAATTTGGCACCTTTATTGACAGTCTTAACGATAATGATAAGAACATTAAACTTACATACAGGACCAGCAGAGAGGAAGTGGATTTTTTTTATATTAAGTTGCGTGTGGAGGCCAATGGTAGAATTTCAACGGATTTATTCAGAAAACAAACCTCAGTTAATGCCCTGTTATCGGCTACATCTGCACACCCGGTGAAGCTCGTTAATAGCATACCTATGGGTCAGTTTTTGAGGGCAAGACGGATTTGCTCCACTGACCAACTGTTTGAATTTCAGGCCCGCGAATTGCGTAGCAGGTTCCATGAAAGGGACTATATGACACGACCTATTGTGACGGCATACCAACGAGCTCGGAAGGCGAGACGTTCTGATCTTTTAAAAGAAAAAGTCAAGAAGAACAAGTCTGATGACATTCGCTTTATTATAACCTTTAATAATAGCCATAATGAAATCGGTAAAGTATTATCCAAATACTGGGACATACTGAAATTGAAACCTTACGCACCTGAATTTATGGTGGGAGCATGAGGTTTCAGACAGTCCATTTGACTCTTTTTAGAACTTTCTCTCTAGAGTCTGTAATGAGGCCCAAAGGGTAACCTTTATCTTGGAACCTCTTCTGTAAAATGCCTAATTGTTCCTTGAACATTGTATCTGCCAAACAGTTTCTCCTGACTTGCTTCATTTGTCCATAAAGAATATTTATTTTCCACTTATAGAAATGGCAACTAGTAAAATCAAGATAGCTGTTCGCATCAACTTCTTTAAAGTGTACACTTGTTGTGATGCGACCATCTTTGGTTTGTAAACTTAAATCCAGGAAAACTACTGAGCAGGGGTCAATATGGGCGGTGAATGTCAGGTTCAATTTATTGAAATTCAGTTCCTCATTTGTATGTTTCAAGGGAATTGGAGTCTCCTTTCCAGATGAAAATGATATCATTAGGGTTGAGCGAACCCGAACTGTAAAGTTCGGGTTCGTACCGAACTTTACGGTGTTCGGCACCCGAACCGAACATTTCATTAAAAGTTCGGGTTCGGTGTTCGGGTAATATTAATATACCATCGGATCGGAGTTTTCTCCAGTCCGATGATATATTTTACCTTGAAGCGTCCCCATCACTATGGGAACACCTCTATGTTAGAACATACCATCGGATTTGAGTTAGATTGTGAAAACTCAGATCCGACAGTATATTCTAACACAGAGGCGTTCCCATAGTGATGGGGACGCTTCAAGTTAGAATATACTGAGAATTGTGGACATAACGGCCCCCTGCTGCCTGGCAGCACCTGATCTCTTACAGGGCGCTGTGTTCTGGCCGCACCTAAGGGGTTAATTGTGCGGATCACAGCCCCCTGTAAGCGATCAGGTGCTGCCAGGCAGCAGGGGGCCAGACCCCCCTCCCTCCTCAGTATTAAAATCATTGGTGGCCAGTGCGGCCCCCCTCCCTCCCTCCCCAGTATTAAAATCATTGGTGGCCAGTGCGGCCCCCCCTCCCTATTAAAATCAATGGTGGCTAGTGCGGCCCCCCACCCCCTATTAAAATCATTGGTGGCTAGTGCGGCCCCCCCATCCCCACCCACCCTCTATTAAAATCATTGGTGTCCAGTGCGGCCTCCCCTCTTCCCCCCTAATTAAAATCATTGGTTAACAACCCCCTCCCCCCCCCATCAGTGGTGGCAGCAGTTAACCAATGATTTTAATTGGGGGGGGGAGAGGGGAGGCCGCACTGGACACCAATGATTTTAATAGGAAGGGGCGCACTAACCACCAATGATTATAATAGGGGGGGTGGGGTGGGGGGCCACACTGGGCACCAATGATTTTAATACTGGGGAGGGAGGGGGGGCCACACTGGCCACCAATGATTTTAATACTGGGGAGGGAGGGGGGTCTGGCCCCTGCTGCCTGGCAGCACCCGATCCCTTACAGGGGGCTGAGATCCGCATAATTAACCCCTCAGGTGCCAGGCAGCAGGGGGCAGTTATGTACACAGTTCTTAGTATATTCTAACTTGAAGCGTCCCCATCACCATGGGAACGCCTCTGTGTTAGAATATACTGTCGGATCTGAGTTTTCACGATTGTGAAAACTCAGATCTAAAAAAAGCTAATACTATTATTTTCCGTTATAACCATGTTATAACGAAAAATAATAAAGTAAAGATCGGGTCCCCATTGACTTCAATGGGGTTCGGGTTCAAGTTCGGATCAAGTTCGTGTCCCGAACCCGAACTTTTTTTTTAAGTTTGGCCGAACTCCCCGAACATCTAGGTGTTTGCTCAACTCTAGATATCATCTATATATCGTTTATACAAACTGATGTCGCAATGATTCAGGAAGCCCCTATGAAAAGGTTGGCATAGGATGGGGAAAATTTCGAGCCCATAGCCGTCCCACATTTTTGTAGATAGAATTCCCCCTTGTAATGAAATTAGTTGTGAGTGAGAATAAAATTAATAGAGTCAAGGATAAATTCCCTCTGTGTAGATGGAAGATAGAAGTCTTCCTTCAGAAAGCCCTCTACTGCTGTGATGCCTCGGTTATGTTGGATATTGCTATAGAGCTGAGACATCCAGTGTGACCCAAAGCATTCTCGGTTCCCATTTATAATCCTGTCGGGGGGTAATTAGATCACTGGAATCCCTTAAAAAGGAGGGTAAATGTTTGACGTATTTCTGTAGAATATGGTCTATGTAGGCGGAGAGATTTGATGTGAGTCGACACCTGAAATAATGGGTCGGCCGGGCGGATTCGTAAGGGACTTATGAATTTTCAGGAGAAAGTAGAAATATGGGAAGGAGGGATGTTGAATCTTTAGAAATTTGGTCTCTTTTTTAGTGAGGATTTTTTCCCCAAATCCTCTATGAATAAGTTCCACCAGGGATTTTTTAAAGGATATATGACCGCGGCACTCGATTTCAATAAGCAATTGTATTTATTAAATTAAATATTCCATCCAGAGTTAGACATAGGCTAAGGCCAACGTTTCGGTCTCATCCCGAGACCTTGATCACGGCCTGAAATAATACAACATTTGTAATATACATATCAGTATGATTGTGAGTAAATTATGTCATATATTGGATATGATAAGAAGTGGATTATGCTAATAGATATGTAGATTCATACAATATGTGGCAATAGAGTCTTGCCAGAGAATGTAGAAGAAAAGATCATACACTGGTGTAAAAATTATATACAAGAGATATATACAAAATATATGCGGTTTTGAATGAACATCATAGTAGAGTAATGCAAACAGGAGTAAATTGCAGAGTAATGCAGCGGTCAGAAGAATCCTATTTTGTAGAGGAAAGCCTGTAAAGAGAATTGTTACTTAATACTTTATATACCTATAAGTATTAATATAAGTTAGTCTTAGGGAGATAGTGTCTCTAGATGTAGTAGCATAGATTTATTGGTATTCACATGGTCTTAGGTAAGTATATAGAATGATTTAGTGAATGCCTGTACGTTATAAAGTAATATAGTAATACATAATGTTAAATTGCCCAAGAATGTCAACAAGTGTGTCTGACACTGAATGTGTCGTTTGAGCCAAAACGCGGGGTGCACAACCATCTATGGGGTCTATGGACAGGACAACAATATATGAGCTGCATACCTGTATGTAGAGAGCGTCTGGTGCGGTGGATGGTCAGTCCTGTCTGAACTATAGTAGGTGAGGTATAAGTGCGGTGTCCGGCGTGGAACGCCGTCCGCCTGACGTCATCGCGGCTGTGCGCGTGACGTCACAAGGGGCGTGCCGCGTCGTCGCGCATGCGCAGTAGCGCTGATGTGGCGATTAAGGGTATGGGCAAGCGGGGCTGGTAACTAGGTGCAGTATTAATAGGAAAAAGGGGGCCAAACGGTATATAGAAATGATATGTCATCTCAAGAAGAGGCAATTGGGAGACTAGTAAATGATTATGCATCATCATTAATACAAAAATGTTTGTGGGCAATACAGGGCAATGTAGGCAGATTAGAGTGAATACGGATACATCTATGCACTGTTAGTGGAATATGTCAGGGTATATAGGTACTAAAGGATACTAAGTCTATGTGAGAACACATACCACCTGAAGATGTACTTGTGGGGATCATTTTGTCTGAAAAAAGTGGAGGAGAGAAGAAAATTACTATTGATCAATAACACTTAATTAAAACAACGTATATCGTTAATAGTAGTGATCATATTTCAGAAAACCTTATGGTAAGTTTGGTAACCAATCTTCAACAATTATAGTAATCCAGTAGTGGTCAATACCCTTGAGATATACAGGGAAAAGGTAATTGAACAGAAAGAAAAGATAAAAATAAAAATAAACATAAAATAACTTGTAGTTTGGGGAAGAAACTGTGAGTCAAGTTCATAGGACACAAAAATCGAAGTCTCTGTTTAACCCGTATGGCGACAGGGTATTAAGTTCGAAAATCCAAAAGGATTCGCGCTGTTTCAGGCGCGCAATTCTGTTTCCTCCTCTCCTTGCTAACGGTACGTGTTCCAAGACTTGGTATTGTAGTTGGTTGATGTGATGTTTCGCAGAAGTGAAATGATATAGAATTGGAAGTTCAATTTTATGGCATCGGATGTCGGATTTATGTTTTGAAATACGGTCCCGGACGTTTTGTGTGGTCTCGCCTACATAGGCTAATCCGCATGGGCATTTAATGAGATAGACCACAAACGAAGAGCTGCATGTGAAAAAATCCCTCGCATGGTACACCTTTCCAGAATGTGGATGTATAATTCTATTGCCTCTTATTACATTGGAGCATTGAGCACAACTGAGGCAGGGATATGTACCTGTTTTCTTGGGAGCTAAAGTGGTTTGACATAATCTCGGTGTCAGTGGACCTATGTCAGCACGTACTAGTTTATCCTTTAGGTTGGTCGGTCTCTTGTAGCACATACGGACGGGATGTTTGAACTCGGTTACAGTTGGATATGATTGATGTAGGATGGGCCAATGTTTTTTGACTATGGACTGGATTTTTGGTGCAAATGGATGGTAAGTTAATACCAGGGGTACACGAGGCAAAGATTGTGATTTAGGTGGAGTGGGGTGGCTGAGTTTGGTCTGGGAAAGTTCCTGTTGTAGAAGTGTATTAGGGTCTCCTCTCTCCTGGAATTTTTGTGCCATTTCATTCAGGCGTTGATTTTGGAGTATAGGATCTTCAACTATTCTTACAACTCGTTTGAACTGGGAACGGGGAAGTGAGTGTTTGGTATTTTTTGGGTGGCAGCTGTAATAGTGGAGTAAGGTGTTGCGATCTGTCGGCTTTCTATACAAGTCCGTTGTCAGTTTACCCTTTTCTGTTTTGATGACTACCGTGTCAAGGAAACTGATAGAATGTGAATCAAAGTGAGAAGTGAAAGTCAAATCTGGGTCCTGTACATTGATATGGCTCAAGAAATCAGAGAATGATGTGGTGTCTCCTTTCCAAATACAGAAAATGTCGTCTATATAACGATACCATATGTTGACGTGTGTTTGAAAGAGTGGATGGGGATAAACAAAATCCTCTTCAAACTTGGCCATAAAGATATTTGCATACGGTGGCGCTACATTAGCACCCATCGCGGTGCCCCGCTTTTGGAGATAGTAGGCGTCTCCAAACATGAAGTAGTTGTTGTGTAATATAAAATTCAATAGCGTCACACAGAAACATTGTGCTTCTGGAGAATAGTTAGATGTAGTTAGAAGTGATGAAACGGCCTGGATGCCCCTATCATGAGAGATAGAGGTATACAGACTGTTAACATCAAGTGTAACCAAAAGGGACTCAGGGGTGATGTCTACTAAATTGGAGATGATTAGGGGGCGTGGCCTGACCGGCATGGAGTGAAGACGCAGGTCGCTTCAGCTCCGGCTTTATCCTGCTCATATCCTGACCATCCGCTCTGGTGGACCCTGTTTTTTTTATCTAAAGACCCTCAGTGAGTCTCTGTGACTGTCCCCCCTAAGTTTTGTCCGACCCTGTGACCTGCGGCGGTTGCCGGACAATACCCTGGGGCCGGGCCTACATACCAGACGGCTTCCCTGCCTGCTGGCCGGATCTATCGGTGGGGGATCTGGTGAAAAGGGATTCCCTGCCATACTTATCTGCTCCGGAGGTCGAGAGGAGCCGGGAGGCTTAATCCGGTGGGTTCCTTGGCTTCTTCCCTGGCTGGACGGTGACACGGCGTATCCTGCACGTTTGGCGCGGCGGGCGCCATCTTGGCCGCAGCGCTGAAGAAGGCGACACCTCTCCCTCTGTAGCCAGCGTTCCAGGTAGAGAATCTTCGCTGCTCCTGTACCAACATAGAGACTTACCTGGGGCGGTGTGACGCCGGTTGGGGTCACTGGGCCTACGCTATCCTCAGCGCTGAGAGGTACATCCTTTATACTAGGCCACAGGCGCTGTTTGCTGGAGTGCTGCTTCCTTCTCCCCCCCTTTTTTATAATATCAAAGCGAGGGGTGTACTGAAGATTTTATGGGCCGCAAAACGGGCACCTCAGGGCCTGCTATCCCTCCTAAGCTGATGCTCGACAATATGAGCCAAATAGATAGCCGCGATGCTGGGGCTTCTTCTGAACGTCCGGAGGTGGATCTTGCAAAAGTCATGGCGGCCATTACTAACTGCCAAACGACACTCACGGTCAAAATTGACCATGTACAGGCCGACCTAACTCTCCTCAGGCATGATATCGATAAGATCCGTGAGAGAACAACTGAGGTGGAGAGAAGGCTGGGAGAGGTGGAAGATACGGTTCAACGTGAAGATTCGGTGGTCCGTGCCTTGCAGAATCAAGTTAAAACCCTAGCGGCAAAAGTGGAAGACGCTGAAAATCGAAACAGGAGAAATAATATTAGGATTATGGGCTTACCGGAGAGGGCAGAGGGTCCGTCCCCTGAGGAATTTACGGAGCGCCTTATCAAACAAATCCTGAACCCAATCACCTTATCGGGGACTTTTGCAGTGGAGCGGGCGCACAGGATCCCTACTCGTCCTTTGCCGCCTGGAGCCCCGCCACGTCCTTTTATCTTTAAAGTGCTAAATTATAGGGATCGGGACGCTATTCTGGCTACAGCCCGTCGTATGAAGGACATTCATTTTGATAACGTCCGGATTTCCTTCTACCCGGACTTCTCTACAGAGGTGCAGAAACAACGCAGGCAATTCACAGCAGTGAGAGTTTGGTTGAGGGAGAAAGGCCTTGTCTACGCCATGATGTAACCAGCACGTCTCAGAGTCCAGGATGGAGAAGTGGTGAAATTTTTTGCCACCCCAGAGGAGGCGTCCGACTGGCTCGACCGCAGGGGCTGAGTATAATGGGACTTGTGTACTGAGAGTCTTATTTTATGTTCAGGATGGTCACTTTATATGTGGGAGCTGAATGTGCTAAAATTGTGCTGCCCTACTGCCTAGGTTCAGTTTTTGGGTTTACCTAGAGGGGTGGGTGGCAGCACGGGCCTCCCCGTCCTGATCTACTAGAGAGGAGATTGTTCATGGGTTATTTAAGCTTGGATAGGTTGGGGTTATCTGGGCAGGGTGGGGGGTTTTGCCCGCTGTTCTGGGCAGCTTGGGATGTTTTTACTGCATTCTTGATGTATGGGTATGACTGTGTGTATGTATGGCTTGGGTGGTGCATTTTCCTCGTATGGTATAATTTTGACACTCCGCCGTAATGTCTATCTGTCGGTTTGTCTCCTGGAATGTCAGGGGACTAAATGATAAAATTAAAAGATCTCTTGTCTTCAATTTTATAAAGAAGCATAACCCTGATATGTTGATATTGCAGGAGACACATCTGCAGGGGCGGAAGCTGCTAGCGTTGAAGAAGCCTTGGGTGGGAGCAGCTTATCATTCGGTGTATAGTTCCAGAGCGAGAGGTGTGTCAATTCTGGTGGCGAGGTCCCTCCCCTTCCGTTCCTACTCTGTTCAGATTGACATGATGGGACGTTTTGTGATCCTACACGCTGCAATCAGAGGCATCGAATATCTTGTGATAGGAGTATATGTCCCCCCCCCCTTTTCAGAGGGATGTGTTGGATGAAATTATGAAACGAGTTGCAACGTTGCCTCCGGTGCCTCTGATTGTGCTTGGGGATTATAATGCGGTGTTGGACCGGTCAATGGATAGGCTTCGCCCTGGGGGGTCACATACTGAAGCGTTGAACTCCTGGGCAGAGGTATTTGCTCTTACAGAGGGATGGAGATATATGCACCCTGATATTCGGCAATACTCTTGCTATTCGGCTTCATATGCAGCGCTCTCCCGGATAGATTTAGTGTTTCTCAGTAAGGAACTGCTGCCCTCACTAGTGGCCACGGAATACTTGCCGAGAGGCATTTCTGACCATGCCCCCCTGTTGGTGGTTCTGAGACAACCGCTTGCACCTGCCGAAAGGCAATGGAGACTAAATAGTAAATGGCTTGAGGTGCTACCGGTGGCTTGGGCTGCGCAACAGGGGATGAAAGATTATTGGGAACTTAATGAGGGTTCTACTAACCCTCTGGTGGAGTGGGAGGCTTTTAAAGTTGTCCTGCGTGGTACGTTGATTCAGGCAATTGCATCTTACAGGAAGGAGCTGAGTGGCACCAGAACTAAACTAGAAGATGAGGTAGTGGGAAAGGAACAGGCTTTCATCTCAGACCCCAATGATGTGAACCGTGGTTTATGGGATGAGGCACAGAGGAATCTTACCCTGCATCTCACTGAGTATACACAGAAGAGGTTGCTGTTCCAGAGGCGCCTGGTCTTTGCAGATCGTGACAAAAATGGGAGTGCCTTGGCTTTCCTGGCTAGGACTGAGGCACCGCAGACGGTAGTTCCGCACATTACCTGTGGGGATGGCTTGAAGGTATATCGGCCGGCGGATATTTGTGAACAGTTTGTTCAGTTCTATACTGATCTGTACAGTTCTAAATCCACCTCCTCCCCAGATGGGATCCGTTCATTCCTTCAATCCATCCCACTTACTCCTTTGGCTGCGGCTGATAGTAGATATCTAGGGAGACCTATTGATGATGGGGAGGTCAGGGCAGCAATCGAGGACATGGCACCTGGGAAGTCACCTGGTCCGGACGGCTTCCCGATTGAGTGGTACAGGTTAGACGTTAATTTGCATTCTGCACGTTTACTCAGGCTTTTTGACTATGCATGTGATTCCGGGATGTTGCCTTCTTCCTTTGGGGAGGCGACCATCGTGGTAATTCACAAAGTCGGGAAGCCTCCGGATCAGTGTGCATCATACAGGCTGATTTCCCTTCTAAACACGGACGCGAAAATCTTGGCCAAAGTCCTGGCTAGGCGTCTTAACGGGGTGATACTGTCCATTATTGACCCAGATCAATCTGGTTTTATGCCCGGGAAGACGACCGATATAAATCTAAGGAGATTATTTACTAACTTACAGGTCAGGCACGATAATGCGGGTTCAAGAGCCTTGGCGTCCCTGGATAATGAGAAGGCCTTTGACTCGGTGGAGTGGCATTTTATTTGGGAGACAATGTTCTGCCTGGGTTTCCCTTCCTCCTTTATCAAGTGGGTCCAATTGTTATATCAGACACCTATAGCACGGATTAGAGTGAATGGAGTTATATCCCGGCCCTTCAGGTTGTATAGAGGCACTAGACAAGGGTGTCCTTTATCCCCATTGTTGTTCGCCCTGATAATGGAACCGTTGACACAACTGATCAATAACAGCTCTCTGATAGAGGGGTGGACGGTGGCAGGGATTCAGGAGAAAGTATCACTATACGCGGATGACCTGTTAGTCTATTTGGCCGACCCTGGCCCCTCCCTAGAAACTCTGCTGGATGTGGTGAATGGTTATGGGAGGTACTCGGGATTACGGGTAAACTGGGCGAAGTCTAGTTTATGTATAATAGATGTAGATGAAGCTGTAGATATTTCCCCGGTATCCCCCCTGAGAGTAGTGGATAGCTTTCTTTACCTAGGGATACATATTCATAGGGACCCTAGACAGTTTTGTCAATTGAACTTGAGGCCTACCATGGAATATGTCACGCGTAAGCTGGAGGCCTGGGAAAATCTTCCGCTGACCCTGGTGGGAAGAATTAACATTGTTAAGATGGTGTTGCTACCCAAACTTCTGTATATTTATAGAGCGGCGCCAGTAAGGATCCCTAAGTCCCACTTTGATATTTTGGATAGAACCTTGTCCCGTTTCCTGTGGCTCCATCGGTCCCCTAGACTGGCGAGAAAGACGCTGAAGGCCTCCTACGTACAGGGGGGTTTGCAGCTTCCAGATATGTATATTTATTACATAGCTACGCGCCTAATGTATGCATCTTGGTGGATTAGGGCAGATGCCAATAACCCTGCGGTGGTATTAGAGGCGGCGCTGGTTGGATCATATGAAGCTTTAACTAATCTGGTATACAGGAGGGGAAGACCCATAGGTCCTGGGATTTATACGGACTCTATGATGACAGTTAGCGAGGCTTGGGTGAGGTTTGTGGAGATACATACGGAGGGTTTGGAGGGGGATACCTGGTCCCCTTATATTCCACTATGGCGTAACAAGCTCCTTCCAGAGCTCTTGCACCTTTCCGATTTTGAATTCTGGCCTAGGAAGGGCCTTAAATATCTGACACAATTGTTTCATGAAGGAGCTTCCGCTCCTTTGAGAGCCTGCGAGCGGAGTTCCAGCTGCCCCAGACGAGCTTTTACCGCTTCCTCCAACTGAGACATGCCTGTGAGAAACAATTTAAAGCCCTATCCTTAAATTTAGAGTGCGGCCCACTAGAGTCAGTAGCCAGGAGGAAAGTCCCATGTAAACCTATTTCTTCCTTTTATGCTGAAATTGTTAAAATGCAAGAATCTCCTATTAGACGATCCTTTGTTAAATGGGCTGAGGATATTCCCGAGTTGGAAGATTCTCATTTGGAGGAGTGGCGTCTGAGATGGAGGACGTCGGTTATAAGTGCGAGAGATCAGCTCATTCAAGCGAAATGGATGCACAGAGTGTACTTGACCCCACTACGTCTCTATCAGATGCGGCAGTTGCCGAATCCAGGATGTGATAGATGTGGGGAGGTGAGGGGCTCTTTCTTCCATATGGTGTGGCTCTGCCCGGTGATGAAGACATATTGGAAAGGAATTTGTAACTTTATTAATGTTAAGTTGGGGCTCCCAGGGATCTGTAATCCAGTAATATGCTTACTAGGTTTAGTTTCTGAAGTTACTCCTTCCAAATATAATAGAATACTGTTAAGATTGTTGATGTTCTATGGGAGGAAGAATATACTTTTGAACTGGAAACCGCCCAAGTGTCCTACAGTGAGCCAATGGGTAATCCTTATAAATAATGACCTGCAAATGTATAAATTGACATACGAGGCAAGGGGATTGACTGATCGATTTGATAATATCTGGGGCCTTTGGGTCCGGGCGGAGGGTACGACTTGAAGTCATTGACGATGGCGAATGTATCACCCATTGTATGTTTGTGTGAGTGTTTGTGTATGAGTGAGTTCTAGAAGCAACTTAGTGACAACAGTGATACCTTGTATTATAGTCATTTATATGTCTTTTATGGTCAAGATACATGTTAATGATGGACTTGCTGATGTGAGTGCATGTTTCATGGAAGATTGTTTCTTCTTTGTTCTCCCTCAGGGAGTGTTGTATTAAATGCAAAAATGTTAAATAAACACTATTAAAAAAAAAATTGGAGATGATTGACAGGAAATGGCTTGTATCTAGTAAAAATGACCGTGTTTGTTTCACTAGAGGGGTGAGTATTTTTTCCAAGAAGATCGAAATTGGAGACAGGATGGAGTCAGTAGAAGCTACAATTGGTCTACCTGGGGGGCTGGTGAGATTCTTGTGGATTTTAGGTAATGTGTAGAAGACAGGAGTGACTGCGTTATCATTGGTGAGGAACGTGTATGTGGCCTTGTCGATGATGCCTAAGGAAAGGTGGTGATCAAGCAAAGTGCTTAATTCCTTTTTGATACGGAAAATGGGGTTACAGGCCACTTGTTCATAAGTCGATATGTCAGCTAACTGTCTGGTGATTTCGGATATATAGGCTGAGGTATCCATCACCACAATTGCCCCACCCTTGTCGGCTGATTTTGATGGTAATCGTTTTATCTTCCCTTAGTGTATTGAGTGCTATGTGTTCCTCACTTTTCAAATTGCGGGGGATGTGCATGGTCTTGTTCTTCAGTTTTTTAATATTCTTATTTATGTCTTGTTGTACCAAGTTAATGAAGGCTTCTGCCGCATGGTAGTGTTTCGGGGGCATGAAAGTACTTTTATTTGTCAGATTAAGTGAACCAATGAAAAGTTCTGTGACTGTATTTGTAATGGGCGGTGGTGCAGGAACAGCTAACTGAGAGAAGTGAGTTTTGAGGCGGATAGACCTATAAAATCTTTGTAGCTCTTGTTCTAAAGAGAAATAGTGGAGAGTACCGTATGGGCAAAATGATAGACCTTTTGCAAGTACGGTAAGTTCGGCAGGTGATAATGTTCGTGATGAGATATTCACAACAGTGTTCATACCTGTGAGCGCGTCTGTATTCCCGTCTGTATTGGATCGGCGATGGCCCCTTCCTCGGCGTGTGCGGCGGGTCGTCGTCTCCCTGGTCTGTAACCGCGCCTCTGAAAAAAACGCTGGTTGCGATATCCCGTAGATCGGTCGCTTCCTGAGGAGGAGGATGCGTAGCCTGTGTATGAGGTGAAGTCGTTGCCCTTCAAGGTATTTTGCCATTGCCAGCGGTATACTCTTTGCAGTTGGTAATCCTCGGAATCACGAAGGAATTTGGTACGTTTGGTATTCTCCAGATATTTCCGATGTTCGTCTAGGATTCTCTCTGTTTTCGATTTAAGCTCGGTCCATTCTTCTAGTGGGACAGTGGATACCAGTTGGGTTTCTATAGCCGTCAGCTTCTCCTTTGATTCAATGATTGACTTCTGAAGAAACTCAATGCTCAATACGATAATATCGAAAGAACATTTGTTAATAATGGATTCAAATTTATTGCTGTAGTCGTTATTGGAAGGGAAGAGGGTCGGACGAAGATGAACCCGAAGGCCTCTAGGAATCTTCTTCTGTCTGTGATACTCTGCAAGCGTTATACAGTGTAGTTCCGCCGAGATGAGTTTTTTTGATTCTCGTTCCCAATCGCGGCTTCGGAACTCGCTAGGCGGTATATTTAGAAAGGTGCTTGCTGTGTTCACTTGAGAAACAATCTCTTCTGCTACTGAGTTATCGTAGGAGAATGTTGTGGAAGACATCGGGAGGGTGCTCAGTCCCAAAAATAAAATGCAATTATAAGGTTGTTTGGACGGCACTCCGTAGTTGAGTTCCGGTGCTCAGCGGTAATGGCAATCGATATATAGGATATATGACCGCGGCACTCGATTTCAATAAGCAATTGTATTTATTAAATTAAATATTCCATCCAGAGTTAGACATAGGCTAAGGCCAACGTTTCGGTCTCATCCCGAGACCTTGATCACGGCCTGAAATAATACAACATTTGTAATATACATATCAGTATGATTGTGAGTAAATTATGTCATATATTGGATATCATAAGAAGTGGATTATGCTAATAGATATGTAGATCCATACAATATGTGGCAATAGAGTCTTGCCAGAGATTGTAGAAGAAGAGATCATACACTGGTGTAAAAATTATATACAAGAGATATATACAAAATATATGCGGTTTTGAATGAACATCATAGTAGAGTAATGCAAACAGGAGTAAATTGCAGAGTAATGCAGCGGTCAGAAGAATCCTATTTTGTAGAGGAAAGCCTGTAAAGAGAATTGTTACTTAATACTTTATATACCTATAAGTATTAATATAAGTTAGTCTTAGGGAGATAGTGTCTCTAGATGTAGTAGCATAGATTTGTTGGTATTCACATGGTCTTAGGTAAGTATATAGAATGATTTAGTGAATGCCTGTACGTTATAAAGTAATATAGTAATACATAATGGTAAATTGCCCAAGAATGTCAACAAGTGTGTCTGACACTGAATGTCACTGTCGCATTTTGGCTCAAACGCGTGTGAATGACACTGTCACGTTTTGGCTCAAACGACACGTTTATTGTCAGACACACTTGTTGACATTCTTGGGCAATTTACCATTATGTATTACTATATTACTTTATAACGTACAGGCATTCACTAAATCATTCTATATACTTACCTAAGACCATGTGAATACCAATAAATCTATGCTACTACATCTAGAGACACTATCTCCCTAAGACTAACTTATATTAATACTTATAGGTATATAAAGTATTAAGTAACAATTCTCTTTACAGGCTTTCTCTACAAAATAGGATTCTTCTGACCGCTGCATTACTCTGCAATTTACTCCTGTTTGCATTACTCTACTATGATGTTCATTCAAAACCGCATATATTTGTATATATCTCTTGTATATAATTTTTACACCAGTGTATGATCTCTTCTTCTACAATCTCTGGCAAGACTCTATTGCCACATATTGTATGGATCTACATATCTATTAGCATAATCCACTTCTTATGATATCCAATATATGACATAATTTACTCACAATCATACTGATATGTATATTACAAATGTTGTATTATTTCAGGCCGTGATCAAGGTCTCGGGATGAACTCAACTACGGAGTGCCGTCCAAACAACCTTATAATTGCATTTTATTTTTGGGACTGAGCACCCTCCCGATGTCTTCCACAACATTCTCCTACGATAACTCAGTAGCAGAAGAGATTGTTTCTCAAGTGAACACAGCAAGCACCTTTCTAAATATACCGCCTAGCGAGTTCCGAAGCCGCGATTGGGAACGAGAATCAAAAAAAACTCATCTCGGCGGAACTACACTGTATAACGCTTGCAGAGTATCACAGACAGAAGAAGATTCCTAGAGGCCTTCGGGTTCATCTTCGTCCGACCCTCTTCCCTTCCAATAACGACTACAGCAATAAATTTGAATCCATTATTAACAAATGTTCTTTCGATATTATCGTATTGAGCATTGAGTTTCTTCAGAAGTCAATCATTGAATCAAAGGAGAAGCTGACGGCTATAGAAACCCAACTGGTATCCACTGTCCCACTAGAAGAATGGACCGAGCTTAAATCGAAAACAGAGAGAATCCTAGACGAACATCGGAAATATCTGGAGAATACCAAACGTACCAAATTCCTTCGTGATTCCGAGGATTACCAACTGCAAAGAGTATACCGCTGGCAATGGCAAAATACCTTGAAGGGGCAACGACTTCACCTCATACACAGGCTACGCATCCTCCTCCTCAGAAGCGACCGATCTACGGGATATCGCAACCAGCGTTTTTTTCAGAGGCGCGGGTTACAGACCAGGGAGACGACGACCCGCCGCACACGCCGAGGAAGGGGCCATCGCCGATCCAATACAGACGGGAATACAGACGCGCTCACAGGTATGAACACTGTTGTGAATATCTCATCACGAACATTATCACCTGCCGAACTTACCGTACTTGCAAAAGGTCTATCATTTTGCCCATACGGTACTCTCCACTATTTCTCTTTAGAACAAGAGCTACAAAGATTTTATAGGTCTATCCGCCTCAAAACTCACTTCTCTCAGTTAGCTGTTCCTGCACCACCGCCCATTACAAATACAGTCACAGAACTTTCCATTAGTTCACTTAATCTGACAAATAAAAGTACTTTCATGCCCCCGAAACACTACCATGCGGCAGAAGCCTTCATTAACTTGGTACAACAAGACATAAATAAGAATATTAAACAACTGAAGAACAAGACCATGCACATCCCCCGCAATTTGAAAAGTGAGGAACACATAGCACTCAATACACTAAGGGAAGATAAAACGATTACCATCAAATCAGCCGACAAGGGTGGGGCAATTGTGGTGATGGATACCTCAGCCTATATATCCGAAATCACCAGACAGTTAGCTGACATATCGACTTATGAACAAGTGGCCTGTAACCCCATTTTCCGTATCAAAAAGGAATTAAGCACTTTGCTTGATCACTACCTTTCCTTAGGCATCATCGACAAGGCCACATACACGTTCCTCACAAATGATAACGCAGTCACTCCTGTCTTCTACACATTACCTAAAATCCACAAGAATCTCACCAGCCCCCAGGTAGACCAATTGTAGCTTCTACTGACTCCATCCTGTCTCCAATTTCGATCTTCTTGGAAAAAATACTCACCCCTCTAGTGAAACAAACACGGTCATTTTTACTAGATACAAGCCATTTCCTGTCAATCATCTCCAATTTAGTAGACATCACCCCTGAGTCCCTTTTGGTTACACTTGATGTTAACAGTCTGTATACCTCTATCTCTCATGATAGGGGCATCCAGGCCGTTTCATCACTTCTAACTACATCTAACTATTCTCCAGAAGCACAATGTTTCTGTGTGACGCTATTGAATTTTATATTACACAACAACTACTTCATGTTTGGAGACGCCTACTATCTCCAAAAGCGGGGCACCGCGATGGGTGCTAATGTAGCGCCACCGTATGCAAATATCTTTATGGCCAAGTTTGAAGAGGATTTTGTTTATCCCCATCCACTCTTTCAAACACACGTCAACATATGGTATCGTTATATAGACGACATTTTCTGTATTTGGAAAGGAGACACCACATCATTCTCTGATTTCTTGAGCCATATCAATGTACAGGACCCAGATTTGACTTTCACTTCTCACTTTGATTCACATTCTATCAGTTTCCTTGACATGGTAGTCATCAAAACAGAAAAGGGAAAACTGACAACAGACTTGTATAGAAAGCCAACAGATCGCAACACCTTACTCCACTATTCCAGCTGCCACCCAAAAAATACCAAACACTCACTTCCCCGTTCCCAGTTCAAACGAGTTGTAAGAATAGTTGAAGATCCTATACTCCAAAATCAACGCCTGAATGAAATGGCACAAAAATTCCAGGAGAGAGGATACCCTAATACACTTCTACAACAGGAACTTTCCCAGACCAAACTCAGCCACCCCACTCCACCTAAATCACAATCTTTGCCTCGTGTACCCCTGGTATTAACTTACCATCCATTTGCACCAAAAATCCAGTCCATAGTCAAAAAACATTGGCCCATCCTACATCAATCATATCCAACTGTAACCGAGTTCAAACATCCCGTCCGTATGTGCTACAAGAGACCGACCAACCTAAAGGATAAACTAGTACGTGCTGACATAGGTCCACTGACACCGAGATTACGTCAAACCACTTTAGCTCCCAAGAAAACAGGTACATATCCCTGCCTCAGTTGTGCTCAATGCACCAATGTAATAAGAGGCAATAGAATTATACATCCACATTCTGGAAAGGTGTACCATGCGAGGGATTTTTTCACATGCAGCTCTTCGTTTGTGGTCTATCTCATTAAATGCCCATGCGGATTAGCCTATGTAGGCGAGACCACACAAAACGTCCGGGACCGTATTTCAAAACATAAATCCGACATCCGATGCCATAAAATTGAACTTCCATTTTTATATCATTTCACTTCTGCGAAACATCACATCAACCAACTACAATACCAAGTCTTGGAACACGTACCGTTAGCAAGGAGAGGAGGAAACAGAATTGCGCGCCTGAAACAGCGCGAATCCTTTTGGATTTTCGAACTTAATACCCTGTCGCCATACGGGTTAAACAGAGACTTTGATTTTTGTGTCCTATGAACTTGACTCACAGTTTCTTCCCCAAACTACAAGTTATTTTATGTTTATTTTTATTTTTATCTTTTTTTTCTGTTCAATTACCTTTTCCCTGTATATCTCAAGGGTATTGACCACTACTGGATTACTATAATTGTTGAAGATTGGTTACCATAAGGTTTTCTGAAATATGATCACTACTATTAACGATATACGTTGTTTTAATTAAGTGTTATTGATCAATAGTAATTTTCTTCTCTCCTCCACTTTTTTCAGACAAAATGATCCCCACAAGTACATCTTCAGGTGGTATGTGTTCTCACATAGACTTAGTATCCTTTAGTACCTATATACCCTGACATATTCCACTAACAGTGCATAGATGTATCCGTATTCACTCTAATCTGCCTACATTGCCCTGTATTGCCCACGAACATTTTTGTATTAATGATGATGCATAATCATTTACTAGTCTCCCAATTGCCTCTTCTTGAGATGACATATCATTTCTATATACCGTTTGGCCCCCTTTTTCCTATTAATACTGCACCTAGTTACCAGCCCCGCTTGCCCATACCCTTAATCGCCACATCAGCGCTACTGCGCATGCGCGACGACGCGGCACGCCCCTTGTGACGGCGTTCCACGCCGGACACCGCACTTATACCTCACCTACTATAGTTCAGACAGGACTGACCATCCACCGCACCAGACGCTCTCTACATACAGGTATGCAGCTCATATATTGTTGTCCTGTCCATAGACCCCATAGATGGTTGTGCACCCGCGCGTTTTGGCTCAAACGACACATTCAGTGTCAGACACACTTGTTGACATTCTTGGGCAATTTAACATTATGTATTACTATATTACTTTATAACGTACAGGCATTCACTAAATCATTCTATATACTTACCTAAGACCATGTGAATACCAATAAATCTATGCTACTACATCTAGAGACACTATCTCCCTAAGACTAACTTATATTAATACTTATAGGTATATAAAGTATTAAGTAACAATTCTCTTTACAGGCTTTCCTCTACAAAATAGGATTCTTCTGACCGCTGCATTACTCTGCAATTTACTCCTGTTTGCATTACTCTACTATGATGTTCATTCAAAACCGCATATATTTTGTATATATCTCTTGTATATAATTTTTACACCAGTGTATGATCTCTTCTTCTACAATCTCTGGCAAGACTCTATTGCCACATATTGTATGGATCTACATATCTATTAGCATAATCCACTTCTTATCATATCCAATATATGACATAATTTACTCACAATCATACTGATATGTATATTACAAATGTTGTATTATTTCAGGCCGTGATCAAGGTCTCGGGATGAGACCGAAACGTTGGCCTTAGCTATGTCTAACTCTGGATGGAATATTTAATTTAATAAATACAATTGCTTATTGAAATCGAGTGCCGCGGTCATATATCCTATATATCGATTGCCATTACCGCTGAGCACCGGAACTCAACTACGGAGTGCCGTCCAAACAACCTTATAAAGGGATTTTTTAAAGACTTCGGTCAGATTATTTATTAGTATCTCGTAAGATTTTTCATCCGACAGAATTCTTATGGCTTCGTTATCATAAGCAGTAGAATCTAAAATAGCGATCCCCCCTTTTTATCAGCATTCTTAATTAAGATCTCTCTGTTGGAGGAAATAGCTAGGACTTGTGTTAAAGTTAAATTGTGTGATATTTGGGTAAATGACTGGCCAACCTCAACTATAGTTTTAAGGTCAGTCAAGACCATGTTATAAAAGGTCTCAAGGTGTGGACCACGGTTTTCTATGGGATAAAAGGAGGATTTAGGTTTGTATTGGGAAGGGGTCGGGGAGTCAAATAGCTCTTCCGTTAGTATGTCGACATCATCATTGATACAGTTGGTGAGGTTTGAGGTAGAGGTGGGGGAATGTGTTGTCCTAAGGGCGGAATCTATCATTGAAAAATGACGTTTCAACGTCAATCTTCATATGTACTGATTTAGATCCACAAAAAGCTCGAACATATCAGGACCTTTAGAGGGGCAAAAAGACAAGCCTTTAGACAGGACCTCTATCTCATCTTTTTTTAACATATACCTAGAAAGATTGAATATACCTTTCTTTTTCACATGAGTACTGGGGAATATACTGTTTTGATAGTTAGGGCTGTGCTTTTTTGTGGTTTGGACCTTTTTGTTCCTCCTCTGCATACCCTTTGCCGGGTATTGTTCTCTTGTTTTTTGAAGCAGAGGTTGGATCGGACTGAAAAATTGACTGATCTTTTGGTTGTGCTGTGCACGTATATTCTGAAAAGGATTCTGAGTGACTGGGGAAGACAGGATTAGATAAGAGACAGTAGTTGTATACTGGATATGACTGGTCATGACATGGAGGTCCCTGCAGATGTGAAAGATGATTAAGAGAAGATTTGTCTGCTAAATTGGAAGTTAAGGCCAGAAAGGGTTCCAGACTGGACAGGCCACCACTATAGATGGATATTTTTTTAAGCGTGTCAACGGGAGAGATTTCTACGATCCTATTGTCTTCTGACTGAATGGTATGAACGGGGGGGCCCCATGCTGGTACTCGATTATGCCAGTGAAGCACTGAGTGCCGGCAATGGGGTACTTGGACTGACATCAGGAAGAACAGGAACATTAGATCTAATGAATGGTAAAGGGTATCTTGACCCATACATTCTACGTTAGTTGAGAATAAATCCGCTGTATGAGCGTTACCAATTGAAATGGAATCTGAGCTTCATATCTGGTAGAGAGGTAGAAGCTATACAACTCAGTGAGCTGGAGGGGACTGGTACCAATTGGGGGAGGGAGTCTAGAACTGGAGCCCCAATGTTCACCTTATGTCTGGTCAATGCATTGGTTGTTATACAGTTTCGAGTCAGGGAACAGTGGTACCTGTTTGATATTTGTTATATCTTTATTGTTCGGATTTTTATAGTGTTCTTTTTGTCCAGGGGTAAGGGTGTGTCATGGTTGCTTTAGTACTCCTTTAAAAGTTCTCCCCTGTAGATTGCTGAATTTAACAGCCTTAGGGCTCTTTCACACCTGCGTTATTGTCTTCCGGCATAGAGTCCCGTCGTCGGGGCTCTATGCCGGAAGAATCCTGATCAGGATTATCCTAATGCATTCTGAATGGAGAGAAATCCGTTCAGGATGCATCAGGATGTCTTCAGTTCCGGAACGGAACGTTTTTTGGCCGGAGAAAATACCGCAGCATGCTGCGCTTTTTGCTCCGGCCAAAAATCCGGAACACTTGCCGCAAGGCCGGATCCGGAATTAATGGGGAGCGGGGAGCAGTGTACTTACCGTCCGTGCGGCTCCCCGGGCGCTCCAGAGTGACGTCAGGGCGCCCCAAGCTCATGGATCATGTGATCACATGGATCACGTCATCCATGCGCATGGGGCGCTCTGACGTCATTCTGGAGCGCCCGGGGAGCCGCACGGACGGTAAGTATACCGCTCCCCCGCTCCCCACTACTACTATGGCAACCAGGACTTTAATAGCGTCCTGGGTGCCATAGTAACACTGAACGCATTTGGAAGACGGTTCCGTCTTCAAATGCTTTCAGTACACTTGCGTTGTCCGGATCCGGAGTGTAATTCCGGCAAGTGGAGTACACGCCGGATCCGGACAACGCAAGTGTGAAAGAGGCCTTAGAGTAGCTATCTGGTTGTTCAGTAACTGTGGCAGGGGAGAACCTTTTATAGGAGTACTAAACCAACCAACACACACACCCTTACCCCTGGAAAGTACACTATAAAAATCTGAACAATAAACAAATAAACAAACTCAATTGGACTGTCTGAAACCTCGTGCTCCCACCATAATTCAGGTGCACCTAATGTTAATTTCAATTTCCTCACTAGATATAATTTCAAACATAATCTCATACCCTAGTCCCTTTTGGTTTAAACGAATCATTAGAATACAGTCACTTCACATTATCCATTGTTTTTTGATCACGATAATTATCTATTAAACTTTCTAACATCATTTGGTCAGGATAACCACCCATCTACTTTATTCCACAGATAACATGTCCTTTGAGATAAATTATGGTTAGATATACAGTACAGACCAAAAGTTTGGAGACACCTTCTCATTCAAAGAGTTTTCTTTATTTTCATGACTATGAAAATTGTAGATTCACACTGAAGGCATCAAAACTATGAATTAACACATGTGGAATTATATACATAACAAACAAGTGTGAAACAACTGAAAATATGTCATATTCTAGGTTCTTCAAAGTAGCCACCTTTTGCTTTGATTACTGCTTTGCACACTCTTGGCATTCTCTTAATGAGCTTCAAGAGGTAGTCCCCTGAAATGGTTTTCACTTCACAGGTGTGCCCTGTCAGGTTTAATAAGTGGGATTTCTGGCCTTATAAATGGGGTTGGGACCATCAGTGGCGTTGAGGAGAAGTCAGGTGGATACACAGCTGATAGTCTTACTGAATAGACTGTTAGAATTTGTATTATGGCAAGAAAAAAGCAGCTAAGTAAAGAAAAACGAGTGGCCATCATTACTTTAAGAAATGAAGGTCAGTCAGGCAGCTGAAAAATTGGGAAAACTTTGAAAGTAAGGGCTATTTGGCCATGAAGGAGAGTGATGGGGTGCTGCGCCAGATGACCTGGCCTCTACAGTCACCGGACCTGAACCCAATCGAGATGGTTTGGGGTGAGTTGGACCGCAGAGTGAAGGCAAAAGGGCCAACAAGTGCTAAGCATCTCTGGGAACTCCTTCAAGACTGTTGGAAGACCATTTCAGGGGACTACCTCTTGAAGCTCATCAAGAGAATGCCAAGAGTGTGCAAAGCAGTAATCAAAGCAAAAGGTGGCTACTTTGAAGAACCTAGAATATGACATATTTTCAGTTGTTTCACACTTGTTTGTTATGTATATAATTCCACATGTGTTAATTCATAGTTTTGATGCCTTCATAGTCATGAAAATAAAGAAAACTCTTGAATGAGAAGGTGTGTCCCAAACTTTTGGTCTGTACTGTATATCCACCATGGCCAAAATCCAATTTTAGTCCCTTCACTTAGGTAGGGATGAGATATTGAATATAAGCTTAATTAATATTTCAGTGAGTACTGTGACAATATATTAGAAACATAGAAACATAGAATGTGTCGGCAGATAAGAACCATTTGGCTCATCTAGTCTGCCCATATACTAAATACTATGGATAGCCCCTGGCCCTATCTTATATGAAGGATGGCCTTATGGCCTATCCCATGCATGCTTAAACTCCTCCACTGTATTTGCAGCTACCACTTCTGCAGGAAGGCTATTCCATGCATCCACTACTCTCTCAGTAAAGTAATACTTCCTGATATTACTTTTAAACTATTGTTTTTCGATATCTGCCAATACGATATACACATCCAATAGCAATATCAATAATAGCATCTCTATGTATTATTTTGGTTTTATCAACATAGCATGGGGTAATTGTATGTATTATTATTATTTTTTATCAATGTATTTTGGATCTATGCATTTTACATATGTGTTATGGTTAGTTATCCATTCTTACCATATTTTTTGATCACAGATATTAAAAACAATAAAAATAATAAATCTATATACAGTACATACATTTATTTCTATTTATTTTTTAATTGCTCCAGATATTTAGATAAAGGTATCAATTACCGATAGGCAAGATATATATTTTTTTCTCATTTCTCTTCTACTTTTCCGATTATGTCTTAGTTTTCCTGTCAATATCCTGGTGGTTTCCACATTAAAGAACTAATAAAAGCATGGCTGCGCAACATTTCACATGCAAACAATAGAACTGAGAAATGTGGGGTCATTCAAAATGAATGTAATATTATACCTACTAGAAATGAAAAAAATAGAAGCTCTTTGCGCAAATTTTTGATCAAACGTGTCTCTTGGACTTACCTAAGCCTACATTATTCAGGGCGATGTAGGTTTCCACGTTTAAACACAAACCTCCTGCCCCGATGCGTTCCACGTTGGAACTCGAGTCTACAGATTCATCAAATCCAGGCCAGCGCTTTTTGCTCCTCTTCGCCCTTTCCCCTTTTGATATTAGTACCTGCCTCACGCTCTATCCTTCCAGCGTGCATCCCCTACACGCCCCGTTTTGACTTAGAATATATTACGAAAATACTATCTATTGTTTTTATGTGGGGCATTTGCGACCCCATTTGACCTATTGATTTTCGTTTATCTAATTATGTGTATATTTCTTATGGGTATATATTTTGTACATGCGTTCCAGCGGTGGAACGCACTTCTGGCATTTGAGGTCACATGATTGGAAGTGGCACTCCACCACGAGGAAACGCTGGATACTAAGATGACTAACGAGTGGGACTATAAAAATGTGAGTTTTTATTATACATGTATGTCAGTTTGCTCCGGAAGAAGGGGTTTGTTATTCTAAGTACACCGAAATGTGTCAAGCTCTTTATTATTATTATTAAAGCATCCTTCTTGAAGTTATTCTGGAAGTCCTCCGGCTCATCATTTTGTAAGGACAGGGTGCTGGCCATTCCACAGGCGACCTCGGCGAGGGAGGGTAAGGCAGCAAGGGTTTTGAGTTTATCTTGCGCCCCCCTCCCTGGTGAAGTGAGAACATCTAATTTTTCCTTTTCTTGATGGATATTTCCTTTTCTTGATTCACCATGTTGATGATCTTTCTTAGTTTCTATGTCTTCTGGAGCCCTACGTTCTTCTTTTCTTCTTTATTAGTGTGAGTGGGAGAGGGAGGGGAGAAGGCTAAGTGGGAGGTAGGGGGCAATATATGGGTTCATGTCTACTGGCCTGAAAGTGCTGTTCATGGCAACCCAAAACTAAGTCAGCAGTGCTGACTGAAATTGTGAGATGCTGAATGTCTCTGCTTTGTGGAGCTATTAAGAGATTTTAGAGGTTGTCCACCTTTATTTCAAACTCCTCAACATGGACAGACGTAGTGGTGATCCTACGTACCTGATCCCTACTGCTGGGTTCTGGCTTAGATGTTCCACTGCCAGCTTTGCAGCCCCCGGGTCTCTTCGCAACGGTGTATGTGACTGCTGCAGCCAATGACTGGCCGCAGCAGTGACGCATCACCCATGCCTTATACCACACAGGTCACCACTGTGACAAGTCATTGGCTGCAGCCGTCACATGTCCCACATCAAAATGGATGCTAAAAATGAGAGTGAAATAAATGAGTTTAAAAAAAGTCACAAAATATTTCAAATTCAAGCCACGTCAATTTTAGATAAAAAATAAAAAATAAAAAAATAAACATAATAGGAATAGCCGCATCCTAAAATGTCTGAACTATTAAATATAAAAATATTTTTCATGCACAGTGAATGCAGTAAAGATAAAAAAAAGATAAAGATGTGTGATTTGTCAAATGTACCAAAAAATTGTGACAATGAAAACTACAGCTCGCCTCTCAAAAACAAGCCTTCACTCAGTTCTGTAGATGAGTAGATAAAAAAGTTATGGCTGTCAAAATATGGACATGCAAAGAAAATTTGTATTTTTTCAAAGGTTTTTCTTTTTCTTAGATTACTATAGCATAATAAGAACTATATAAATTTGGTATCTCTGTAATCATACCAACCCACAGAATCAGGTTGTCATGTCATTTGTAGCGCACAGAGAATGTTGTAAAAACACAACTCAAAAAACCATGACAGAATTCTGTTGTTTTGTCACCCAACAAAATGTATTATTTATATTTTATTGCTAAGAGCAGCACATCAGCAGAACTTGTAGAGGAACATGTCAGTTAAGACAAGTGAAGAAAGGCACATCAGTGAAGACAAGAGGAAAAGAATGCATCAGTAAAGACAAGTAGAGAAGAGCATGTCAGTGAAGACAAGAGGAAAAGAATGCATCAGTAAAGACAAGTAGAGAAGAGCATGTCAGTGAAGACAAGAGGAAAAGAATGCATCATCGAAGACCAGTAGAGAAGAGCAAGTCAGTGAAGACAAGTGGAGAAGAGCAAATCAGTGAAGACAAGTGGAGAAGAACACCTCAGTGAAGACAAGTGGTGAAGAGCACGTCAGTGAAGACAAGTGAAGAAGAGAACATCAGTGAGAAAGTTCTGTGGCCCTGAGTGTCTTCTTCTCAGCCTCTGTATCTTACTTAAGTAGAAGAAGAGAAGGATAGACTCTTCCGTGGCTAACGGCGCCCGTCCATTAAGTTTGGCAAAATGGGCTTTGCACAGAACAAGGTTACAGGGAAGTTGGTGGGGGAGGCCCCCTTTCAAAAATTTTCTGTGAGTCCCCAGTCACTTTTAGTTACGTCCCTGCTGGTAGACAACAAATCTTCTTAGACCTATGCATTCTTCTATCGTCACTGAACCTCCTTTAGGATTCTTCCTATTGCAAACTAGTCCTCTCTGTCCCTCCCTGCAGTGGGCTGGAGTTTGTACACTGCCTATAACATGTTTCCTGCTGGTGCACAGGGGAGTCTGTAGCTCTCCTTTGCTTTCCTGTTGTTTTTTACCTGAACGTATGGATCTTCCACATTGTGCTCTCAATTGGGAGGGATCTATGTAATCAAGCTTCTGGATACTGTTGAATGTGATTGTGGCCATACTTAAGATGGAAGTGTCCTTAGTTACTAGAGCTACATCCTACAAACAAAGATGTAGTGTGAATATTCATGTGTATTCAGGATCAAAATTGACCAATGAATCAATAAATAATTTACATATTAATATTGATAGTTGTCAGCAGTTTATAATGGCATCCCCATCTTGCAAAGTGATAGGTTATCACTAAAGTATGTTATTCCTTTATGACGATGGGGTCTAACCTCTGGGACCCCAGGCCATCCACTGTGCAGAGTATTGCAAGTTAATAGAGCTGGCTGCAGCACCTTCATTCTCAGGATTGGTGGGAGTCCCAAAGATTAATCCCCCATGATCATGAAGTGATGCCATTTTCTAGTGATCACTTTATAAGAATTACTCTAGATATGTTGAGCACAAAAAACACAATGTAATTGCAATTTATTTTTCTTAGTTCTTGTGAATCTTAAAATATAATTGTACATTTTTCTTTAGAGCAGACTTCACAGTTTTATTTTTTAGGCTGTAGATAATGGGATTGAGAACAGGGACAGCAACAGTGTTAAAAAGTGAGAAGATTTTATTGGAGTCTAATGTGTCCATTGTTGTCGGTCTCAGATACTGGCAGAAAAGTGTCCCATAGAGTAGGACCACCACTGTGAGGTGTGAGGAGCAAGTGTAGAATGTTTTTCTCCTTCCTGTGCTATAGCGTATCCTCATGATTGATGAGATAATGAACATATAGGAAATGACAGTAAGAAGAAATGGTGTGACACTCAAAAGAAAAACACCCTCTGTGAAGATTAGGAGTTCCAGGGCAGAGGTGTCACTACAAGACATCTTAATAATGGGCATCATATCACAGAAAAAGTGGTTGATTATGTTTGATCTATAACAAGATATCCTCAGCAGAAGATTCATGTAGGGTATGAGTTCAATAAAGCCAACCAACCAGCATGCCAAAGCTAACAAGAGGCAAGCTCGAGGGTTCATGATCCTTGAGTAATATAATGGTCTGCATATGGCCACATATCTATCATAGCTCATAGCTGTCAATAATAATAGCTCGATAGATGTGAAGCTAGAAAATAAATAAAGCTGGGCCATGCAAAAAGGGAAATAAATTATGTCATTTCCTGTTACAAACATGGAGAGAATTTTATGCGTTGCAATAGTGGAACAAGATATGTCAAGGATGGAGAGGTTACCCAGAAAGAAATACATGGGACTGTGAAGCTGACGATCTAGGCAAATTAGAAGAAGATGGTCATGTTACCAGCAACAGTGAGAAGATAAATGAGAAGAACCAGGAAGAAAATGAGTTCTTTTAACACTGGTACATCTGTAATCCCTGTAATAACAAAAAAGTTGACTGTGGTCTTGTTCATTTTGTCCAATCTTTTTTGGAGGTGGTCACTGACTTTTGGTGATTGGTATAGGTCTCTTTTTGATACCTTTTCAGTATTCAAAGTGATTAAAAAACTTTAATGAGAGCCCCTCCAAGTGAGATGAAATTCCAAATAAAGAGTTATATTCGAAAACCTGCTAAATATAAAGAATAAAGATACCACTAGTCTTAAGCTTAATAACATCATGATAGCTGACTACGGCTCTCCATATTTATATTATCAAAAACAACAGATAATAAAGAGCTCAAAAAGATTCCTATAAAAAAAAATATTATTCAATATACAGGATTTGATTAAAAATACAAAAACTATATCCCCCCAAAACAATATATAGGAAACAGATAAAAAATATGTTAGGGAGCAAAAAACACCAAGTACGGTGTAATATCAGTATATGCACTAACGCTTAAATCAAATGGTCACTGAATAGCTGCTGAGCAAAGAGGCTAAAACAGCTCACAATTAACTGGAATTGCAAAACAGGTCCACTAATATAATGTGACTGTGACCACCTAAAACTCTAGCCAGATGAGGAACAAACAGGACTGAATCTTGCTGGTGAGACGTATTATATGTGAAATGCACGTCGAGGGCTTGTGGGAGCAGTCACCTCTTTTGGTGATTTTTCATGCACTGTATGAGCAGTATATGGTTCAACCACTATTTCAGAGATAAAGTCCCCCAAAAAGCAAAACCCACTAGCTAATAGCTGCTGGTGGGGTCGTGTGGGGCCAAATTCTTTATTATCTTTTGTTTTTGTAAATATAAAGAAATAAAATAAGATCATAAATAAACAACACTAAGGTCACATGAATTGAATTTTATTTTAATGAAATATTTCTTTCACGTGAATAAATACGTTGAAGGAATCTGTCACCTGGTTTGGAGCCACTAAACCACCAGTATGCCACTATGCAGGTGTTGTTTAGGATCTGTCACAGCAAAGTATAGTAAATAAAGTTGCCAAGTAATGAATTCAGGATATATGGTTGCAATAGGCACATGCACAATGCTCCAACAAAGTTGTGAATGGCACACCTCACTTTACATGGGCTTGTGAAAAGGTAATGCGCAGTGAAGCAAGAAGTAAGACCCTTGCTTCACCGACACAATGCAGCTGCTCCCAATGCCACTGGAGATGAGTCCTGGACTCTTTTTCCCCTAGGCCTGTGTTAGACTAGCAGATAAGGCCGACGATTGTCGGGAAGGAAGCGATCCTTCCCGACAATGGCCTGCTCATCAGTGGAGGAGACCGCTGATATTACATGCAGTGATCTCCTCCACAGTATGGGATTATGTTGCTGGCAGAAGACCATGATTTATTCAGCACGATCGGCCGCAGGCAAACAATGTTTCTGTAGCCTGCTTAAAAATGCCTTGTGTATGCCTGATGAATGAGAGTTTGCTTCAGGGGGCACTTTTACACAGGGCAGATGATTGCTAAGGAGCATCCTGCGAACACTTGGTTAGTGATTATCTGGCCGACTATCTGCAGGTCTAATACAGTCCTAAGGTTGGTTCTTTGCAGGGACAGACAGGTTTTTATATGGGCAGGTTTGGGACACTAAAACCCTGCTGCATAACGGCATTCTGGTGTCATAGTGGTCACCAAACCTGGTGACAATTTCTATTTAAACATAGCACCATAGAGTGAAATCTCCCCAAAAGGTCCCATCTATTAAAGAATATCACCCATGATCTAGACCTGATTTTTTATTTTTTTTATCCAATGCAATATATTTATCTAAGCTGCGGACAAGAATAGGACATGTTCTATCTTTTGCGGAGCTGCGGACCTGAAGAATCGGGGCCGCGCTCCGCAAATGCGGATGCTGTCAGCAGCACTGTGAGCTGTCCGCATCCATTCCGTCCCATAGAAAATGAATGGGTCGCGTCCGTTCCGCAAAATTGCGGAACAGATGCGGACCCATTTGCGGACGTGAGAATGGAGACTTACAGGTCAATGTTAGCACCAAGAAGAAGCGCACTCGTTTTACACCATCAGCTGATTCCAACTACTGGTAAAATCGCACAAAGTTATACGATTATTTAGTAGTCTAGATATTTCTACTGGTAAAATCATACGATTATCTAGTAGTTTGAATATTTTGCAGATAGGCGATAACACTGAAAGCAAAGAGGTCATATTTATTTGGAGTACTCCAGTAAATATAGATGTATGCGTGAGCTCCGCATTATATGTATCTATATGTATTTTATGCTGATATGAAATAAGGTCATGTTTAATATTTTAACATTTTTATGATACTTTTATTGGGATAATAAATTTGTGTATGCAAAAATATTGTGAGCCAGCCTGATTGATTCATTATTGATTTATTACCTTGTTGATCAGCTGGTAACTGATAGGCTGGGCTCCAGTAGTTTTCTGGTGGGAGCTTCTCTAGAATTTATTTATTAGTTGATTCCACATAGATGTCTACAGAACCTGTTCTATTAAACGCTTATATAAGTAGAGCCCCCCGACAGAGTGGAGAGGGTGTCATCAGTAAGTTTGTGTTGACGTCACAGATTTTTTTGCCCTTCCTCTGATCCATCAGAATAATAACCCCCGAAAAAGGGATCCTGTCTGTGGAGCATCCGCCTTCACTCGGTCAGCATTTGGTCAGTAATCCATCAGTATTGCTAATGCCAAAATAAAACAGGAGTGGATCCAAAACAGAGATGACCACGTGAATGGAATATTTGCATGTCTTCTGTGTTTTGTACCCACTCCTGCTTTTGGCTACCAAATCATAAGCCAATTCTGATTGGACCATACAGGGCTTACAGCTGCTTCACAGAGAGGATCCGTTGTGCGTCTCATTTTTCCTTCCTTCTGACAGATCAGAAAAGGGTCAAATAAATGATGATGTCAGCCAAGCCAAAAAGGCTAAATAGTGGCCCAGTCATGAAGTGGGGAGACTGGGAACAGCATGAGAAGTCCACAGAGTGGCCCTATGACATAGTGGTGAGATGGCAGACGCATCAGGAGGCCACAGAGTGGCAATGTGACAAATTGTGGAGGTAGCAGCAGCATCAGGAGACCACAGAGTGGCAAGGTGACAGTGTGGAGGTGGCAGCAGCAGCATGAGGAGGCCGCAGAGTGGCAAGGTGACATAGTGGTGAGGTAGCAGCAGCATCAGGACACCACAGGGTGGCAAGGTGACCACATTGTGGAGGTAGCAGCAGCATCATGAGACCACAGAGTGAAAAGTGACATATTGTGGAGTAGCAGCAGCATCAGGACACCACAGAGTGCCTAGTGACAGAGGTGTGGAAGTGGGTGGCAATAACAGTACCCACTGATGATGAAGGGTGTAAAAAGGATCACTTGGCATCAGATGTGGGGCATCAGGCGGGTGGCAGCATCAGAATAGTAGCTGAGGCAGGTAGCCAGAAGAAAACTGTCTCTTTTGTCAAAGTGTTGGTATGGCACCAATGGACCATCTCGTCTGATGCACCAGGCATTGGTGGGTGGAAATCCTGGCTGATCACGCCTGATTCATCTTGACAAAGGTCAGTCTCTCCACATTTAGGGTGGACAGGCGAGTTCTCCTTGGGGTAACTATGGCCCCCGCCGCACTTAACACCCGCTCTGATGCCACACTACTGGCTGGGCAAGGACAGCTTTTCCAGGGCAAACTCGGCCAGTTGCGGCCACAAATCCAGTTTGGCTGTCCAGTAGTCAGCGGATCTTCAATTAGGGCTGGCAGGTTGCACTCCAAGTATGCCACCACCTGCTGGTTCAGGTTCTGCTCTATGTCTAGCTGCTGGTGAGTAGTTTCTTCACTAGGTGGGTGAACAAAATGCTCATCAGCGACTCTAGACTCAGGCTGCTGCTGATGGAGCTGGTACTGCTCCTGCCACCCCACCTCTCCCAGCAGTCGTGACAGTGGAACGTGAGTGCAGAGGGCCCCCCTGGTCAGACCTGCGAGAGGATGAATGATGGCGCAGATAGGCAGCGGCCAACTGACTACATAGGATGTGTCTATAGTAGTTCAGTTTGTCCTCCATCTCAGCGGGTGTAAAAAAGGCATTTTGGACCGGTAGAGAGGGTCCACAAGGTGGAGAGCCAGAAGTCATCCCTCTGCCGAATGGTGACAATTCGGCTGTCACTACACAAGCAAGTGAGCATGCAGCGGACCATTTGTGCAAGTAACTGAGAGGGGAGTCCCTGCCTCCATCTCCAATGCATACTACCACGGTGTGTCTGGTCCTCTGCCTCATCTTCCTCATCGCCCTGTAGCTACTTTGCTGCTCTCTGCATTCTCCTCTCCTGTCACCCGTGTAGAAAAACCACCCATTTTGCTACACATTGCCTGTGCTCCAATGTCCTCCTCAACCTCCTCCTCTAGTTTAGCCCCTCAGGGCTCATGTGGCCTTGATATCTAGGCTGCAAAAAAAGGAGGTTAGTCAGCACCTCCAGTGCGCAGGTGCACGCTGCCATGGCAAAGACCTAGAAGAAAAAAAGACAATGCAGCAGCACCCTGCAAATCAGATAAAGTACAACAATGCCATAGTCACAAAAATAATGATTACAAAAATGATGGTGCGAATGCTACGCTATTTATAAAGTGAGATGCTTGGCCAATGCATTTTTTACAAAACCATCTGAGCCCCGTCTGCCGAACGTCAAGGCGATCTCTGTTAGACGGGTCATAACACTAAATACTACCTGTTATGCGCCATAATGGCCGCCATAAAAGTTCAGAGAGTGTTGGCTCCACATGCATGTTGGATCCACTCTGCCTTTTTCCATTTTTTGTGCCATAATGGCCTCCATTACAAGGGATGCAGGTACCAACATGCATGCCGAGCCCACTCTATACCTTTCCTGGTGCTAGACAGCTTCCAATGAATGTAGTGAGAGCAGGCTACAGCTTTATACTGAAAGTAATTAAAATCAGCCTATGGGGCAGACAGGCTAATCAGGAGTGCACGACTCGCTGGAGTGCCACATTTCCAGCATAGTAAATCTGCAAAAAAAAGGGGGTTAGTCAGCACCTCCCAGTGAGCAGGTGCACGCTTGATATCTAGGCGCCACGTCTCCAGTCCCCTGACCAGCCAGATTTACCAGCATCTGTTCCAGGACATGAAGCAGTGGAATGACATTGTTCATCCAGTAGTCCTGGTGACTGACAAATAATGTGGCCTCCTCAAAAGGTCCTGAGCAAATGGCAGGTTTCACACATGAACTGCCACTGGCTGACATCGAATTTACACAGGGGAGTACTCCTGTCCGCTTGGATCATCAAGAAATCGTTGATGGCCTTCTCTCTTCATATTGTCAGTCCAACATATGGGAGGGTGGAATTCCAACAGGTTGGAAACATTGCATATCAGCCTATGTTGGGAGATGCCGTTCTGGCCGCTGCAGCTCAAGGAGGGTGTGCTTTGCTGTGTACGAGTAGCTGAAGTGCATGCAAAGTTTCCTGGCCATTTTTAGGATGTCTTGCAGATGGGTGGAAGACTTCAGGAACCGCTTGACACCAGATTGAACACGTGTGCCATGTAGGGGGCGCATGGCTCAGCCCTCCTTGACGCAGCTCCGACACCATGTTCTTCCGTTGTCGGTCACCATGGTTCCAATTTTGAGTTGTCGCAGAGAAAGCCAGGATTCGATTTCTTGCTGAAGGACACGGAGCAGTTCCTCCTGTGTGACTCTGTTCGCCCAGGAAAACCAGGTGTAGAACAGCATGAGAGTGATGAGAGGAGTCGCACATGGCTTGCATACACTATATGCCTCCAACATAATTCTTGGATCTCTACATGAAAATAATGTTTTTGCTGTAAATCGCGAGAGGGGCATAGTGGAGACATTGACTTCACAAGAGATACAGAGCAGGCGGAGTTCAGCCACCTCTATTTGCTTCCCGCTGTTTACTGATCCTGAATAAAAATTGGGGCAACCTTTTGTTATGGCTTTGCACAGGGAGCAAGAATGTTACGCACAATTCCGATGGAACTCCTGATCTTAAGTAACTGGACTTGGACTCCAAAGCAGAAGCTCTCCTGTCATGTCTTGTGTGCTGTGGAGATCGAAAAACACAAGAATATTTTCAACTTACTGAAGCTGCTTGATTTAATTGTGAATTGATTGGAAAAGGCAAAGTCTGCTGAAGTTGTTTGTCATCAGCGCCTTCATTATGTTTACTGCAGGACCCACGATGACATAATTCGGTCCATACAGCAAAAGGAAGTCTACAATCACCCATCAATTTTCCGAAAAAAACATGTTGAAATAAAAAAAATTTCACCAATGAAAGGATAATGGAATTCGGTTCATACAGAACAAAGTCTATAATCACTCATCAATTTTCCCAAAAAAAAGCCTGTTTCACATAAAAAATTTCACCACTATGTATTTGGTCCATACAGCAAACGGAGGTCCACAATAGAGATGTCCCGAACTATTCGCCGGCGAACAGTTCCCGGCGAACATAGCTTGTTCGCGGTTCGCCGCGGCGGGCGAACATATGCGATGTTCGGTATGCCCCCTATACATCATCATTGAGCAAACTTGACCCTGTACCTCACAGTCAGCAGACACATTCCAGCCAATCGCATACCCCTCCCTCTCAGACCCTCCCACCTCCCACCAAAAAGCAAGGACAGCATCCATCTTAGATTCATTCTGAAGCTGCAGTGTCACAAATTTGACTAAGTTTAATCGCAATGCGATTAATACAGGTTATATTAATCGCATTGCGATTCATCTACTTAGAGCTGGGTTCCTAATGGTTGTATTGCTAGAATATAACGAAGATTGAGAATATAGTGCTATATCGTTATATTCGTCAATTCTAGCAATACAACCATTAGGAACTTAGCTCTAAGTTGAATTGGCAATGCGATTAATGCAGGTTATATTAATCGCATTGCGAATTCAACTTACCACACTCTGCGTCAACTACGTAATTTTCCATGGGAGTTTTGCCATGGATCCCCCTCCGGCATGCCACAGTCCAGGTGTTAGTCCCCTTGAAACAACTTTTCCATCACTATTGTGGCCAGAAAGAGTCCCTGTGGGTTTTAAAATTCGCCTGTCTATTAAAGTCTATGGCTGTTCGCCCGGTTCGCGAACATTCGCGGAAGTTCGCCGTTCGCGAACATAAAATTTTCTGTTCGCGACATTTCTAGTCCACAATCACCCATCAATTTTCCCGAAAAAATCATGTTTGAAATAAAAACTTTCACCAATGAAAGGATAATGGAATTTACACTGTGTGCAGATTTATTAGGCAAATGAGTATTTTGACCACATCATCCTCTTTATGCATGTTGTCTTACTCCAAGCTGTATAGGCTCGAAAGCCTACTACCAATTAAGCATATTAGGTGATGTGCATCTCTGTAATGAGAAGGGGTGTGGTCTAATGACATCAACACCCTATATCAGGTGTGCATAATTATTAGGCAACTTCCTTTCCTTTGGCAAAATGGGTCAAAAGAAGGACTTGACAGGCTCAGAAAAGTCAAAAATAGTGAGATATCTTGCAGAGGGATGCAGCACTCTTAAAATTGCAAAGCTTCTGAAGCGTGATCATCGAACAATCAAGCGTTTCATTCAAAATAGTCAACAGGGTCGCAAGAAGCGTGTGGAAATACCAAGGCGCAAAATAACTACCCATGAACTGAGAAAAGTCAAGCGTGCAGCTGCCAAGATGCCACTTGCCACCAGTTTGGCCATATTTCAGAGCTGCAACATCACTGGAGTGCCCAAAAGCACAAGGTGTGCAATACTCAGAGACATGGCCAAGGTAAGAAAGGCTGAAAGACGACCACCACTGAACAAGACACACAAGCTGAAACGTCAAGACTGGGCCAAGAAATATCTCAAGACTGATTTTTCTAAGGTTTTATGGACTGATGAAATGAGAGTGAGTCTTGATGGGCCAGATGGATGGGCCCGTGGCTGGATTGGTAAAGGGCAGAGAGCTCCAGTCCGACTCAGACGCCAGCAAGGTGGAGGTGGAGTAATGGTTAGGGCTGGTATCATCAAAGATGAGCTTGTGGGGCCTTTTCGGGTTGAGGATGGAGTCAAGCTCAACTCCCAGTCCTACTGCCAGTTTCTGGAAGACACCTTCTTCAAGCAGTGGTACAGGAAGAAGTCTGCATCCTTCAAGAAAAACATGATTTTCATGCAGGACAATGCTCCATCACACGCGTCCAAGTACTCCACAGCGTGGCTGGCAAGAAAGGGTATAAAAGAAGAAAATCTAATGACATGGCCTCCTTGTTCACCTGATCTGAACCCCATTGAGAACCTGTGGTCCATCATCAAATGTGAGATTTACAAGGAGGGAAAACAGTACACCTCTCTGAACAGTGTCTGGGAGGCTGTGGTTGCTGCTGCACGCAATGTTGATGGTGGATAGATCAAAACACTGACAGAATCCATGGATGGCAGGCTTTTGAGTGTCCTTGCAAAGAAAGGTGGCTATATTGGTCACTGATTTGTTTTTGTTTTGTTTTTCAATGTCAGAAATGTATATTTGTGAATGTTGAGATGTTATATTGGTTTCACTGGTAAAAATAAATAATTGAAATGGGTATATATTTGTTTTTTGTTAAGTTGCCTAATAATTATAGACAGTAATAGTCACCTGCACACACAGATATCCCCCTAAAATAGCTAAAACTAAAAACAAACTAAAACTACTTCCAAAAATATTCAGCTTTGATATTAATGAGTTTTTTGGGTTCATTGAGAACATGGTTGTTGTTCAATAATAAAATTAATCCTCAAAAATACAACTTGCCTAATAATTCTGCACTCCCTGTAGTTCATACAGAACAAAGTCTACAATCACCCATCAATTTTCCCAGAAAAAGCTTGTTTTATATTAAAAAAAATTCACCACTACATAATTCGATCCATACAGCAAAAGGATGTCTACAATCACCCATAAATTTTTCTTAAAAAAACATGTTTGAAATAAAAGATTTCACCAATGAAAGGATAATGGAATTTGGTTCATACAGAACAAAGTCTACAATCACCCATCAATTTTCCCCAAAAAAGCCTGTTTCACATAAAAAATGTCACCACTACATAATTCGGTCCATACAGCAAAAGAAGGTCTACAATCACCCATCATTTTTCCCAAAAAAACATGTATGACATAAAAAATTTCACCAATGAAAGGATAATGGAATTCGGTTCATACAGAACTAAGTCTACAATCACCCATCAATTTTCCCACAAAAAAAGCCTGTTTCACATAAAAAATGTCACCACTATGTAATTCGGTCCATACCGCAAAAGGGACTTTACCACATATAACTGCACCGCTGAACAGCAAATAGGCCCTTATTTTTTTCCACTTTCACACTACACAAGGCTTTTCAACATATAAGTGCAACGCTGAACGGCAAATATATTTTTCTTTTGCCACTAATACAGGACAAAAAAGGCTTTAGAATATATAACTGCACCACTAAACGGCAATTAGGCCCTAATTTTTTTCCACGTTTACACTACACAAGGCTTTTCAACATGTAAGTGCAACGCTGAACGGTGAATATATTTTTCTTTTGCCACTATTACACGGCAGACAGGGCTTTAGAATATGTAACTGCATCACTGAATGGCAATTAGGCCCTAATTTTTTTCCACTTTTATACCACACAAGGCTTTTTAACATATAAGTGCAACGCTGAACGGCGAATATATTTTTCTTTTCCCACTAATACAGAACAAAAAGGGCTTTAGAATATATAACTGCACCGCACAAGGGCAAATATATTTTTCTTTTGCCACTAATACACGGCAAAAAGGGCTTTGCAACATATAACTATAACTGTACTGTAAAAATATTTCCTTGTAATAAACCCTGTTAATGGCTGTATCAAACAGCATTTGCACCGCAATAAAAAGAACGGTTTGCTGAAATTACAGAGCTGTATAATGTCAATTTGGATCCCCAGTCAGATCAGCAAGGCGTAGTAAGATTGTTCCTATTACCCAGGCTGTAACCTCCCCTACTGAACCCTGTTCTACATAAATGCTGTGGAATGATTCCTCCCTATCCTTTCCCTGCATTTCTAAATAGTTTTTCACCACAATCAAGTCTTTTCTACCACTCTCCCTAGCGCCTGCTGACGTCTCTCCCTGCACTAAGTACACTGGTAAATGGCAGAATCTAAGATGGTTGACGCTATTTGTAGGGCTGTGACATCACAGGGCTGGCTGGCTGCTGATTGGCTGCATGAATGGCATTATGGGTGATCCCAGAGTTCCTTTCTCCATGTCCTCACATGTGCAGCAGCCATTTTAGGAAAAATGCGATTCGTTACCGCGAAGCGCGAGGAAATTCGGCTTCAGTGCAAATCAAATTTTTCCTGAAATTTGAATTGAATTCCACTTTGTCAGCTTCGATTCGCTCATCTCTAATTATATCACATCCCTGTGAAGTGAGAGATTGCAGAGATAGGTCTCATGGCAACGAGGTTCAATATTAGAGATGAACAAATTTCATATTTTGAAATTCATTCATGCTTCGTTTACTGGTAAAAGGGGAATTGCATTATGGATTTCGTTACCACTGACCATAACGCAATTCTATGACGGAATGCATAACGAAATGCCTTTAGAGGCATTCTGTTATTCATTCCGTCATAACAGAAGTCTATGGGCTGCAAAACTGATCCGTTCCATTTCCGTTATGCAGGGTAGTCCCCTCTTGCATAACGGAAATGGGACGGATGGTGCTATTTCCTAGTGATATGCCATCACTTTATAAGATAAGACTACCTATTTAATACATATAATGAGCACAATAGCCACAAATTAATTTAAATTAATTTACTTTTGCTTAGCTCTTGTGAATCTTAAACTATAATTGTGCCTTTTGCTTTAGAGCAGACCTCACAGCTTTATTTTTTTAGGCTGTAGATAATGGGATTGAGAACAGGGACAGCAACAGTGTCCTTTGTGGTCGGCCTCAGATACTGGCAGAAAAGTGTTCCATAGAGTAGGACCAAGTGTAGAATGTTTTTCTCCTTCCTGTGCTGTAATGTATCCTCATGATTACATACAGTTGCAAGAAAAAGTATGTGAACCCTTTGGAATGATATGGATTTCTGCACAAATTGGTCATAAAATGTGATCTGATCTTCATCTAAGTTACAACAATAGACAATCACGGTCTGCTTAAACTAATAACAGACAAAGAATTAAATGTTACCATGTTTTTATTGAACACACCATGTAAACATTCACAGTGTAGGTGGAAAAAAGTATGTGAACCCCTAGACTATCCAACAGCTAATTGGAGTCCAATCAATGAGATGAGATTGGAGGTGTTGGTTACAGCTGCCCTGCCCTATAAAAAACACACACCAGTTCTGGGTTTGCTTTTCACAAGAAGCATTGCTTGATGTGAATGATGCCTCGCACAAAAGAGCTCTCAGAAGACCTACGATTAAGAATTGTTGACTTGCATAAAGCTGGAAAGGATTATAAAAGTATCTCCAAAAGCCTTGCTGTTCATCAGTCCACGGTAAGAAAAATTGTCTACAAATGGAGAAAGTTCAGCACTGCTGCTACTCTCCCTAGGGGTGGCCGTCCTGTAAAGATGACTGCAAGAGCACAGCACAGACTGCACAATGAGGTGAAGAAGAATCCTAGAGTGTCAGCTAAAGACTTACAAAAGTCCCTGGCATATGCTAACATCCCTGTTAGCGAATCTACGATACGTAAAACACTAAACAAGAATGGATTTCATGGGGGGATACCACAGAGGAAGCCACTGCTGTCCAAAAAAAACATTGCTGCACGTTTACAGTTTGCACAATAGCACCTGGATGTTCCACAGCAGTACTGGCAAAATATTCTGTGCACAGATGAAACCAAAGTTGAGTTGTTTGGAAGAAACACACAACACTATGTGTGGAGAAAAAGAGGCACAGCACACCAACATCAAAACCTCATCCCAACTGTGAAGTATGGTGGTAGGGGCATCATGGTTTGGGGCTGCTTTGCTGCGTCAGGGCCTGGATGGATTGCTATCATCGAAGGAAAAAGGAATTCCCAAGTTTATCAAGACATTTTGCAGGAAAACTTAAGGCCATCTGTGCACCAGCTAAAGCTCAACAGAAGATGGGTGTTGCAACAGGACAACAACCCAAAGCATAGAAGTAAATCAACAACAGAATGGCTTAAACAGAAGAAAATACACCTTCTAAAGTGGCCCAGTCAGAGTCCTGACCTCAACCTGATTGAGATGCTGTGGCATGACCTCAAGAAAGCGATTCACACCAGACATCCCAAGAATATTGATGAACTGAAACAGTTCTGTAAACGGTCAAGAACGGTCAAGAATTACTCCTGACTGTTGTGCATGTCTGATCTGCAACTACAGGAAACGTTTGGTTGAAGTTATTGCCAAAGGAGGTTCAACCAGTTATTAAATCCAAGAGTTCACATACAGTACAGACCAAAAGTTTGGACACACCTTCTCATTCAAAGAGTTTTCTTTATTTTCATGACTATGAAAATTGTAGATTCACACTGAAGGTATCAAAACTATGAATTAACACATGTGGAATTATATACATAACAAACAAGTGTGAAACAACTGAAAATATGTCATATTTTAGGTTCTTCAAAGTAGCCACCTTTTGCTTTGATTACTGCTTTGCACACTCTTGGCATTCTCTTGATGAGCTTCAAGAGGTAGTCCCCTGAAATGGTTTTCACTTCACAGGTGTGCCCTGTCAGGTTTAATAAGTGGGATTTCTTGCCTTATAAATGGGGTTGGGACCATCAGTTGCGTTGAGGAGAAGTCAGGTAGATACACAGCTGATAGTCCTACTGAATAGACTGTTAGAATTTGTATTATGGCAAGAAAAAAGCAGCTAAGTAAAGAAAAACGAGTGGCCATCATTACTTTAAGAAATGAAGGTCAGTCAGTCAGCTGAAAAATTGGGAAAACTTTGAAAGTAAGGGCTATTTGACCATGAAGGAGAGTGATGGGGTGCTGCGCCAGATGACCTGGCCTCTACAGTCACCGGACCTGAACCCAATCGAGATGGTTTGGGGTGAGCTGGACCGCAGAGTGAAGGCAAAAGGGCCAACAAGTGCTAAGCATCTCTGGGAACTCCTTCAAGACTGTTGGAAGACCATTTCAGGGGACTACCTCTTGAAGCTCATCAAGAGAATGCCAAGAGTGTACAAAGCAGTAATCAAAGCAAAAGGTGGCTACTTTGAATAACCTAGAATATGACATGTTTTCAGTTGTTTCACACTTGTTTGTTATGTATATAATTCCACATGTGTTAATTCATAGTTTTGATGCCTTCATAGTCATGAAAATAAAGAAAACTCTTTGAATGAGAAGGTGTGTCCAAACTTTTGGTCTGTACTGTACTTTCTCCACCTGCACTGTGAATGTTTACATGGTGTGTTCAATAAAAAAATGGTAACATTTAATTCTTTGTGTGTTATTAGTTTAAGCAGACTGTGATTGCCTATTGTTGTCACTTAGATGAAGATCAGATCACATTTTATGACTAATTTGTGCAGAAATCCATATCATCTCAAAGGGTTCACATACTTTTTCTTGCAACTGTAGTAACATAGTTTATAAGGCTGAAAAAAGACATTTGTCCATCCAGTTCGGCCTGTTATCCTGCAAGTTGATCCAGAGGAAGGCAAAAAACTGTGAGATAGAAGCCAATTTACCTCTTTAAGGGAAAGAAATCCTTCCTGACTCCAATCAGGCATCAGAATAACTCCCTGGATCGAAAATCCATCTCTAGTAACTATACCCTGTAATATTATTACACTCCAGAAATACAAACCGGATTCCAAAAAAGTTGGGACACTAAACAAATTGTGAATAAAAACTGAATGCAATGATGTGGAGATGGCAAATGTCAATCTTTTATTTGTAATAGAACGTAGATGACAGATCAAACGTTTAATCCGAGTAAATGTATCATTTTAAAGGAAAAATACGTTGATTCCAATTTTCACGGTGTCAACAAATCCCAAAAAAGTTGGGACAAGTAGCAATAAGAGGCTGGAAAAAGTAAATTTGAGCATAACGAAGAGCTGGAAGACCAATTAACACTAATTAGGTCAATTGGCAACATGATTGGGTATAAAAAGAGCTTCTCAGAGTGGCAGTGTCTCTCAGAAGCCAAGATGGGTAGAGGATCACCAATTCCCACAATGTTGCGCAGAAAGATAGTGGAGCAATATCAGAAAGGTGTTACCCAGCGAAAAATTGCAAAGACTTTGCATCTATCATCATCAACTGTGCATAACATCATCCGAAGATTCAGAGAATCTGGAACAATCTCTGTGCGTAAGGGTCAAGGCCGTAAAACCATACTGGATGCCCGTGATCTCCGGGCCCTTAAACGACACTGCACCACAAACAGGAATGCTACTGTAAAGGAAATCACAGAATGGGCTCAGGAATACTTCCAGAAACCATTGTCAGTGAACACAATCCACAGTGCCATCCGCCGTTGCCAGCTGAAACTCTACAGTGCAAAAAAGAAGCCATTTCTAAGCAAGATCCACAAGCTCAGGCGTTTTCACTGGGGCAGGGATCATTTAAAATGGAGTGTGGCAAAATGGAAGACTGTTCTGTGGTCAGACGAGTCACGATTCGAAGTTCTTTTTGGAAATCTGGGACGCCATGTCATCCGGACCAAAGAGGACAAGGACAACCCAAGTTGTTATCAACGCTCAGTTCAGAAGCCTGCATCTCTGATGGTATGGGGTTGCATGAGTGCGTGTGGCATGGGCAGCTTGCATGTCTGGAAAGGCACCATCAATGCAGAAAAATATATTCAGGTTCTAGAACAACATATGCTCCCATCCAGAAGTCATCTCTTTCAGGGAAGACCCTGCATTTTTCAACAAGATAATGCCAGACCACATTCTGCATCAATCACAACATCATGGCTGCGTAGGAGAAGGATCCGGGTACTGAAATGGCCAGTCTGCAGTCCAGATCTTTCACCTATAGAGAACATTTGGCGCATCATAAAGAGGAAGGTGCAACAAAGAAGGCCCAAGACAATTGAACAGTTAGAGGCCTGTATTAGACAAGAATGGGAGAGCATTCCTATTTCTAAACTTGAGAAACTGGTCTCCTCGGTCCCCAGACGTCTGTTGAGTGTTGTAAGAAGAAGGGGAGATACCACACAGTGGTGAAAATGGCCTTGTCCCAACTTTTTTGGGATTTGTTGACACCATGAAATTCTGATTCAACATATTTTTCCCTTAAAATGGTACATTTTCTCAGTTTAAACTTTTGTTCCGTGATTTATGTTCTATTCTGAATAAAATATTAGAAGTTGGCACCTCCACATCATTGCATTCAGTTTTTATTCACGATTTGTATAGTGTCCCAACTTTTTTGGAATCCGGTTTGTACATCCAGGACCCTCTTGAACTCTTTTAGTGAACTCACCATTGACACCTCCTCAGACAGAGAGTTCCATAGTCTCACTGCTCTTACCGTAAAGAATCTTCTTCTATGTTTGTGTGCAAACCTTCTTTCCTCCAAAAGCTGAGGATGTCCCCTCGTCACAGTCACAGTCCTGGAGATACATAGATGATGGGAGTGATCTCTGTATTGATGTCACGGAAGGTGTACAGGAAACAAGACAATGCAAAAGAATCTATGACTCACTGGATCCAAAACTAAGGAACAAAAAGGGAGACCCCTGCATGAGACCTGGCACTCTCCCTGACTGCTCAGCCTATGCGAACACCCCAAAGGTGGATGATCGCATATCCCCGTACCTCGACTATATAATACCTGAACACCCTACAATAGTGAGGGGACACGACCACCGGCTCCCTACACTAGACACGGAGGGAGTCAGGGTCATCTGGGATCTAGCAAACAGAAAATCACAAATAAATGTACAGCACTTATTTTGTAGAAGACTGGGAAATAGGAACAGCATGCACACGCACTCCAGGAAGTTGTATAAGCCGCACACTAATGCATTATGGGGAGGAATTTAAAGGGATGCAATCAGTCCAACTACATGACAGCTGAGAGAGACTAACGAGATGAGGAACTGAAAACCAAAACAAAGAAAACTCAAGGAGGAGGTTCTGAAAGGCTTCTGTCAGAGCTTCTCAGCTGTCTGGTTGTGACAGTACCCCTCCTTCTACGAGTGGACTCCGGACACTCAGAGCCCACCTTCTCAGGATGGGACCTATGGAAAGCCCTGATGAGACGAGTGGCCTTAATGTCCGTCACTGGGACCCACATCCTCTCCTCAGGACCATAACCCTCCCAATGAACGAGGTACTGGAGAGAACCGCGGACAAGACGAGAATCCACAACCCTAGAGACCTGAAATTCAAGATTCCCATCAACCATAATCGGAGGAGGAGGCAAAGGCGAGGGTACAATGAGTTGAACATAAGGTTTCAATAAGGACTTATGAAAAACATTATGGATCTTCCAAGTCTGAGGAAGATCAAGACGGTAGGCAACAGGATTGATGACAGACAGGATCTTGTAAGGCCCAATAAACCTAGGACCCAACTTCCAGGAGGGAACCTTCAATTG